>NW_010972887.1:6658568-6661428 GCF_000737465.1 Haliaeetus leucocephalus | reverse complement strand
CTCTCTTCCATGGCCAGAGAAGTTTTGCTTTCTATCAGGGCGGGTGTACCTGCCACAATCTCTTACTCAGTTGATATCTAAGATGTAACCTTTTATTGGTTTACCTTTTAATTGTCTAGAGTAATAACTGCATTCACAGAAGAGGGCAAATCTTTCCTAACATCTTACTTCAAAAGTTTTCAGAATTATATGGTGCTCAGACAAGAATTATGAAAGTGGTATTTTAGATGGAGGCCACTTTGAGACATTTAATCTCTGTTGTAATTCTGGGCCACAAGTTCCATTTAAAAATCTCAAGTAAAACCCAGTCTCTTCAGATCTGTATTGACCCTTTGGATTTATCATACAAGCCAAGTTCATCAGGCTGGTTCATACATGACTAAGCTTCATTTACCGAAGGAAATTTGGCACTCAGAAGTGCTGTGTTTTGGTATCAGAAGTAGCAGTTCTGGGCATAAGTCAGTGGAGCTGAATGAAAGGTATCTGAGTTGAAAGTAGGTACTAATAACTACACCTATTTCAGTAAATTAAATAGTGCCACAATACTCTGTGGCACGCCAACACTTAATTGTCTCTACTGTTAAATTATTTCACAGTCCCTGGCATGGTTTCATTCTAAGGCAACTCTCCCTTTTCCAAAGACTATCTGAGCACAATTCAGGAGAGAGTATGGGGAAAACACTGTTCCCTCAAGTGTTTTTGGAGATGACTACTCTCTTATTACTACTGCTTATGACTACTACTCTGTTATTCAGCCTCAGGGCCAGAGGACAGTCATAGGCACACTGAATTGAGTAGTGTAGATGGAGACGCAGGCTCTCATTCAGAGATAAATATGTGCCTCCCCAAAACAATTGACCTTTTTCTTAGGTAGATGCTCAGGACTGCTTTAGCCTGCTATTTAAAAAGCAGTCTTTTTCTCCCCATTGATGATAAGGGAATTACAGGAAGACAAGGTCAGACATATCTAACTTTTAGGTGACTAAAGCTAGGTATAAGGAATCTTACCTGATCTCCGATTCTTCAGATTTCTGTAAAATATGCACTTTCACAAATCTGTTTTTTTAACATCTGCAACTGGTTCAGACTCTTTGTTCCTTTTTTTGAACTCTGAGGGAAAAAATGAAATTTATGGTTACGTACAATGAGCTCCTTATTTTTGTAAATTACTTTTGTATTTAATGCAAAACATTCTAACTTTGTAAACCACTGCATGAAGAGTTTATTATTCAGAGTTTTTGGCCTAGTTTTTAAGTTTTTTAATCATCATACTAAAGTGTTGTGTTGTGAAGATTAATAAAATAATACAGAATTTATAATGTATTAAGCAAATGTTAAAGAGGTATAAGTTTTTTGATGTTTTTCAGAACCAAGTTAAATACCTAATGTGTGAATGTTTCTCTGCCACTCTTGTACAGGCAGAACTTGAGGGGTTTTTAACTTATGTTGATGCATTTCTTCTTCAAAGGTTAAGAGACAGCTATCTACAGAATAAATTCATATGCATTACTAAGTGAAAGCAATTTTACCCCCCCCAACCTTAGAAAAAATATACTTCTCTATGCATGCATTGAATTACTCAGATATGTTTTCTTCTTCTAAATAGCAGTGCATCTTATCACAGATCTTATCACAGACTAATAAATAATACATAGAGAAGCTATAGGATTTTCAGTAAGTGATTCCAAACTGTCATAGTTATCCTATGGGATGGCAACTGAAAAGGTTTTCTTTGTTTGTTTGTTCCCCCGCCTGCCCCCCCCCCCCCGCCCCGAGTTATTAATTTCAAAATCCTTTATAAGCTTATGTAAAAACTCTTTACACCCTTAGGTCAGGATTTTTTTTTTTTTTAGGTGGGCGCATTGCTCAGATTAGCCCTTGGCTATCTGTCTCCCCCAAATCCACTTTGAGCTGGACGCAGCCATCACGACCAGACTCATCCATTACGACCGCCACTGGTGGTTACCAGTTGAGCAGCGCTATGGGAAATACAGGTCAGGTTGGGGGCAGGGGGAGGCACACTGTCACAGACCTCTGAGGATCTTCTGGTCCAACCCCCCTGCACAAGCAGAGTAGCTTAGAGCTGGGTTGCCCAGGAGTGTATCCAGATGGCTTTTGAAGATCTCTAAAGACGGAGACTCCACAACCTCTCTGGGCAACCTGTGCCAGTGCTCTGCCTCCCTCACGGTGAAAAAGTGTTTCCTCCTGTGCTTCAATCTGTGCTCATTGCCTATTTATAAATAGTGAATAAAGCACTATAGATATGATCTATGTGTCTAGAAGGTGTTCAGACATGGAGGTCACTGGAAAGTAACAAGAGCATGCTATTAAAAGCGTGATTATGCTGTCTTTCCCAGAAACTCTGAAATTAAGCTAGCAGATATAATTTGGGCCTTCTGTGGAGATTTTATTACAAAGCCACTGAATTAGGGCAGGATTTCTGTAAACTGGAAGTTGGTCAAAGAGCTGACAGCACGTAGTAGCTGGACCACCAGCTATCTATTATTAATTCTAAATTTCTTCCAGTAGCTTAAGAATGGGTGCAGCAGAGAGACTGGAAACTCAATTGATGTTTTTTGTCCAGTGTCTCTGTTGGGTGTTAGATTGCTCATTTGTTTTTTGTCAATTCCAAGTTGCTGTTGTGAAAGTTTATGATGAAGTGAAAGCAGTTAATTGTTACCAAAACCAGCGAATTAAAAGAAAAAGAAAAATTTCCCAGTGATGATTCTCCTGGGAGCACCATTTTGTTTGTAACACGGACAAGCAAATATTACCTTATTGTTTTAGGATTATAAATCTCAGGATCTGAAAATATTAGCTGGTCCAGATTTCAATAGATGAGAAATCCTGATATACTATT
>NW_010972887.1:6593389-6658076 GCF_000737465.1 Haliaeetus leucocephalus | reverse complement strand
TTTTAATTGAAAAGTAGTTTGAAAATGCACAGGACAGCCATTTAGAAAAAGACAGCTCTTCCAAAAACATAAAGGTAATTATAAAGGAAGAATTAAATGAAGAAAGAGTTGGACAGGGTTTCCCCCACTGAGCAGAACACACCCCAAAACACAGGCAGCCACGTTCTGACCTAACCCATCTTTGAAATTTCCGGTAACAAACGAAACCTCTGGAACTGTTGCAAATTTAAATCCACATAACCTGGAGTAAAATCTGGCCCTCGAACAATTTTGTTAGCAGCAAATTTGTCATGCGCGTTAAACCCTCCCCAACAACAGCCTCAGGTCACATCAGCTGCGCCCCTGCACCACGCCGGATACCTTTCCCCTTTGCCACCTTGTCCGTCAGTAGAGCAATCAGCACTTTTTGGAAGAGGTCAGCATTTTTCAGAATTAACACCGTAGGAGCAGTAATCATGCTTCTGTTAAATAAATACTCCCAAATGCCAGGTAAAATGCACATCAGAGTGCATCAGGCAGCCACACAAGGTATCTGGAGGCAGTAGAACAAAGTATGCTTCACTTTGCATTAGAGCGGGCAAGTGTTGAAGCCTATGAGCAACAGAAAAATGCAGGATGAGTAATTTTACTAGGTGCTTCCTCGCAAGATTTCCTGGGGCCAAGCACTGTCCTGGCTTCCAACCTACGTAATTTTGATTAAATCAATAGCTGTTTATCAGTATGCCACAAAATGACAGGAGCCAGATGCAACAGGGTTGAATCCTAACACAGGTAAGGGAGCAACAGCGGCAGGGCTGCTAATGCTGGTAATTGCTAGGCTGATTAACTTGGGTTTGAGGATTGGCGTTGGAAAGGTCCATTCAAGCCTTTCATTGTTCAGTTTCTCCTATCGAATGTCCTCTAGATCATATTAAATGATGGATTTCCAGACAGATTTAGCCTACTGTATATTGCCTAGGTGCTATGATACAGTAAATCCCGTGCGATTTCGAAAGCGTGAATCCAGAAGAGTAAGATTTGAAACACGATGCAGACTATCAGAAAATATCTTTTCTTTTTGTTTATTTTATATCTTAGAGCTTTGGGGCACACTTGAAAAAAAAGGGGCCACGAGAAGCAACGTTGGCTTGGAGCATCTCTTCCTCTGCTCGCCCTGAGCTGGCGATGGCAGTCTTGACCTGACTCTATGGACCACGGTCCTTGGACTCCAACGCCTTGCTGCTACCAGACACGATCCTGCCGGCTGCCCCTGCTAAAGGGGGATCAGAAGAAGCTTGAGGGCATTCGGAGAGTTTGCAAGAAATCTGAACTTTTTCCTAGCCCAAAGCTTGCTTACAGTATCTGCCCTAATCTTTCAAAGACAAAAGATTGCACAACAAATGGGACGCACAAACGTATCAGAAAGGTGTAATGCATAACAAATACAGTTCAAAGATGTCATTTCTTGTAGCATATTCATACAATTAAATTCTATTATAGTCTCAATTTCCACTTGGAAAATGGATGTCATAAGAGCATGTATAAATTATTCACATCTTTACTAAATGAAGGGCTATCAAAAAATTGTCACAAGCTATCCATACACAGTATGACTTGAGACACAATTGACAATGTAACTAATATTTTTAATATCCCAGTTACTTTGTAATTACAAGAACACTGATATTTTACAGTACTAGTTCAAAGCGTGAAACTAGGAAGACTAGTAAATTTGGCGAAACCTGTGAGCTTGATCCCGTACCCTTTGAAAAACCCAGGCTAGAAGCGCACGGTGTTTTTATGGACCAGTGGGTACTTTTGGGTATGCGCAGAATGAAGAAATAGAGCCCCATAGTGGTTAATCCCCAAAGCTAAAAATAAAAACAAAACAAAACCCTACTGAAACCAAAGCCTTTTAAGCTGCTATCTCATATTTTAAGCGATTTATTAAAATGTTAATTATCTGAATAACATTATGCTTGAATACAAGGGGGAAAGGCATTTTGAAAATTGTGCGCTTTTTTTAACTGGGAGGGTAATTCACAGATTTCTTCCAAAATGACAATTTCTTTTTTATTCAGCAGCTTGAACACTAAGTCAGAGCACTCTTCAGACTGCAAATATAGCAATTATCCCAAGTAATGCTTTGACACTGTTACCACAGGCAAGTGGCCAAAGTGCATCAGCAGTCAAAATATCTAAGCAAGTTAACAAGCTCCTTTTACTCTCAGCAGAGCAGGAGAAGAAAGGGAATCCAACCCCTGAGAAATGTTAAAATAAAGGAGAAAGAAAAGCTGCTGGTGTTTGTTAAAGAAAATGGTGTCACTGTCTCGGCCTGATCAAGGTGTAATATCTGAGTCCCTGACAGATGTCCCTGGCTGTGTGGGATGGGGAGGGCTCTTCCCGAGCGTCTCTGCCGCGTGTCCCCAGCTAATGACTGGCTGCAGCCCACCAGGACCCGCCGTCAGCCCACACCTTGCTCCTTGGTTTGGTGCTCTTTCTCCTCTCTCTTTGCCCCATTTTTTTTTTTTTTTCTTTTTCAGCTCCATTTGCAAAATACCCCCACATGTACCATACAAAAGACATCTAAACTCATTAAGGAAATTCCCAAAGAACTATTAACAAATCATTTTGCTTCAGCCAGAGATATCAGATTTAATTAGGTGAGCGGTGTTGATGGGGTGCAAAAACAAAAGCCATCTCCTGTCTGAAAAGGTTCAGGTCCTATGTAGGCCCCATTCTTTCCTCTATGGCACAGACAATAATTGAGCATTTTTTTAAAGGACATAGGGATGAAAAGAGGACTCTGTCTCACAGACAAAAGCTTTCAACTAAGATTTGTTTTCCTTTCTCACCAGGTGACTTAAAGGGAAAAAATCTTCAGCTGTAAAGAAATGGCTATAACCTACAGTGAGAACACAGCGACAGAGAATATAAAACAGCTCTAACAAGCATAATTTTTGCAAGCGATTAATCAAAATGTATTTAGCCAGTCATTTTCAATGATAATCAAAAGACCTGCTTAAAACAATAATCATTTTGCAATAATAACAGTTATGTTCATTCAAATGCAGGCAGGCTCCGCTGCCTGGAATGAAACGTCGACGTTGGACCCTGCTACCATGCCCCAAAAGACTAAAGGGTTTCTCCGACTGGGAAATCACCAGGATGGAGCCTACAGGTTGCACAGATTAATGCCCTATACGGCATGGCAATGCAAAGTACCCAGGAGCCAAAGGTTTATTTTTCCTCTCTTGTTTTAAATCTTCGGGTTAATGCTATTTGTAGGTCTGGCCAGTTGTCATTTTAGGGCAGTATTATCTGGGCGGGAGGATAATACCTCCGTGTTACTTGGTGTGTAATGGGAATGTTTTTCGAATGGGTTCCAGAGACTCCAGAGATCACGTACTGTCAAAGAATAGACTCATTCCAGTTTTTAAAATACATGTTCAAATTAAGAGGCTTAAGAAATACTAACAATTGACATATGCCTTTGTGGTACCAGCTATTACTCCAGACCTTTAAGCATATTCCTCATCTCTCCTTCCCTCTCATACTGAGATGAAAAAAAACAAATCCCACGTTAGTCGTCAGCATATCACATCTGAAACCACTCTGGGTTCTAAGAATATATCTTTATAATTCGAGGCTTACAAGGAGCATGCACCAATTAACACCGTGGAGCAAGCTTTTGATACAAATCATCATTAAATAAACACGCCGAAGCTTTTCAGAACCAGAAGCTACAAATGATAACAAAAGAAGTCAGCAGATCCAGCGTGAAAGCGCAAAAACCTCCTCCAAAACGTACTCTGAAGCCACTACACAAAAAGCAGCGGCTGGCAGAGCTGCCATAAGCAGAAAAAAAGGGCAAAAAAAGTTTGAAATCTGCCATTTTAATTTTTAATTGTTTGAAAATGTTTAACAGCGTATATTTTACGCCTGCGAGAGATAAGCGCTGCAGTCCAGGACAGGAAGAGTAACAGGACACGCTTCTAGTCCTGAAAGTCAACAAAAAATAATTTGGAAGTATTTTTAACTTATTTTATCTGAAGCCCTGACAGTTAATTTGGTGTGAAAAACTGCAACAGTAGAAAACAGATGTTAAGGGGCAAGCATATAGTTAAGGTCAAAACAAACATAAAACACAGCTTCCATTTCTAAGGGAGAAAAAAGATTTGTCCAGCAACAGGTTTTATGCTAAACCTGCTTTTTTATTGTTCTGCTTGTGATATCTGTAGACTACACAATGCAATACTGTCTGCTATAGTGCAATACCTCTCAGCACTAGTAATTTAAGACTTTCTTCTCTGTAATACACTAAACCATCATAACCTGTCTCTTCCTATTTAGTTTAACCTACAACCACCACATACTGATTTGGCTGTGTGTGGCTTTCTCTATTGCCATTTATTACTCCGCTCGACTCCTGAAATTCTGTTTGCAATTTAAGGCCACAAATTAGAAGCGTAAGTCATCTGTTTCCTATAATCCCCCTGTCAGGGCTGGAATCACATTTGGAGCTCAGCACCAAGCGCGGTCCTGGGCCGGCGCTGCCGCCCCGATTGGCCACGCGGGCTAAAAGCTGCGTTGGGAATAAAGAACAGGCAACCCGGCACAGGGCTGGAGGCGGCGCGGCAAGGGGAGAGGGAGAAGCCAGCCGGCTGCGCAGGAGAAATAAATACTGGTTTACAACCGTAACCTTTTGCAAATATTCTAACCGAGTGACGGGGGTTTGCTAGGGGGGCTTTTATATATATATATATTTATTTATTTATTCAAAGCCATCTCATAGGGATGGTTATAACTTACTCATTCAATACAAATCTTGGACGAGTTCTGCCACCTTTGTCACGCAGCGCATTTTCTCAGTGCTGTCTTTTGCTGTCCTAATTAACTGTTTTCCCCCCACACGGCAGGCGCTATATGGAGCTAAAATGGAGATTTTCAACGCACCGACTCCATTTTTCTCTTTTTTTCTGTAATTATTCTAATGAATCTATGCGTTTGTTCCTTTGATGCCAGTGGAAAATGATTTTAAGTGTGTAGATAAGGAATCTTAAAAGTGGATCCTTTTTTTTTTTCCTGACAACAAAACCTTAGTTAAAAAAAAACAATTCTTTCATGCAACATTTGGGCTTATGCCCACAATTTGAATATTATTTTCATTCCTTTAAGACATTTCAGTAGTAGTTCCTGACCACCACTGGTAGGAGCAAAAATCAGTCAGTATTTCTTACTTTAGATTATTTTAAACTTTCTCTTTATTGCACTGTGAGTGAGACAGCATATCCTGTCACAATCTGAAAAGAGCAAGATAAAGCATCTCTAAAGAGCCCAATTCAGAACAGCAGTCAGTGGGGAAAATACCTCTAGCTAATGGCAGCCCAATGGCAGAACTGCTCTGCTTTGAGAGCAGAGGGTGGGGTGGGAATAAATAAATAAAAAAATAAAACTAGATTCCATGAATAAAAATTCCTCTAACTGACTCACATTTACTAATAGGTATAGTTTTACATGGGCTTTGAACTTCTAGCAAGCAAATCAGCTTTGCTTTAAGGAACATACTCTGGTCATGTAGTCAGCCAAATGCTGAATTTTGCAGCGTGATCCAGGCTGAGTTGCAGCAAATATTTTTTCCCTTGGATTTAAGCAAAACAATAAAAACCTTATAATTTTTGTTTAAGTTAGAGGAGTCCTAAAAAAGAACATTCCACTGCTCTTTGTGCTTCTGTAACTTAAAAATTGGCTGTGCTTTTAAGTGAAATTTGGCAGGCTGTTAGTCTACAATGTGACTAGGATATTTGGACATAACAAAATTGGCCAAGATATGATATTTTAAATGGAACTACTGTTCATGCAATTTCCTAAGTTTTTTTTTTTTTACTATGCATTTGGTATTACAGTTTTATACACACAAATAAATACGTATTATGAGTCCATAATATACAAACGCAAACTATTGTCAAGATGCATTTACAGCGTGTGCTGTGATGATTCCTGAGCAAAAAGGCTCTCTCATAATAATGAATGCCCATTATTATAAATAAGCACACAGTAGAAATAACTCATGGCACACAAAAGCACACGCAAACCACTTGGTTTGTTCCAGAGCTCAGACACCAGCGCTACTATTGCCGAGCTCTGCGTTGGAAGAGCAACTGGAGTCCTGCCATGGAAATGAGCAGCATGCTAAGGAGCAGATGTTCCTCTTTGGAGGGGTGAGGGGGGGAAGTCTTGCACCAAAATGTTGGTGGCCCCTTCTGGGTTTACGAGACAACCCAACTGCTGAGATGCTGCCCTGAAACTCTGATGGACCCGTCTACTAAAAATCTGGAAGCTGTAGGAGGTGAGCCTACACCAGCACTTAAAAAACATTTTGGAAGTCATATTTAACTACGGGTTTAAACCTATGTCAGGGGCCAGGAGGCTTCTTTCCCCTCATCGAAACTTCACGCGCTTCCAGGTTCCCAGAATAATGTGCACGTCAAAAAATACACTGACCATCTTGCTCGGTAGAGAGAGGGTTTGTGTGTGCCAGGTTCCACACAGACAGACACATGGTATAAAGTCAAATTGGCCATTGCTTTTATTAATTACCAATTGAACCAAACTGAGCAACTTAACCCCAGGCCTGGAAGCTGTGCCAGCTCCACTGTGAGCTACGCCACCGCACAACCTCCCCCAAAACCAATCAAAGCGAGCACGTCTGCCTTGCATCTCGCTCCACCAACACGCACGACACAGCCCCAAACCCTGCAACGCGGCTCCGCAAGCAAGAAAAACCTCTTCTGCTCTACTGTGTTCACTCTCGCACTGTAAAAATTAAAGAAAAATTGCATTCATTTTGCTTGTCCCAGGATTATGAATTAAAAAATGATTTGCCACATGAACAATGCAACCATATTTTACGTAGTAGCACGCAAACTGCATCCCAAAATGCATTATGCATTAAAATACATGGCAGCAATCTCAGATGCAAGTTAGAGGCCAGAGTGGTGTAAAACCACCGTATAGCGAATAAATGAAAATATTCCAAGGGCCACCTGGGAAGCTGGTAGCAGAGGCAGGTGCAGGAATCGTGTGGTTTCAGGGCTCCAGCTCAGGCCATGGCACAGCATCGAGAGGGTATGAAGAGCTCTGGAGTGGAAATCAGAATCATACGCAAAGCAGAGCACCTGGAGAAGACACGGGAAATGCCCTTGGTTTCAAAGACACAGAAAAAAGGGAGCTGAACTACTATAGCACAGTAGCCCAGGAAGAAAAGAGGACATAGAAATGACTGAAGCAATATAGGAAGTTGGAGGAAAAAAAAAGGAACCTGACCTGCGGCCGAAGACCGAGATTAGCTTTCAATAATCACAGTCTGGTGCTTAGCTTGTGCTTCCTGAAAACCAAATCAGACCAACCTATAGTCCTCAACATGAATTCAAACACCCCTTGGGGACCGCTATTTGGAATAAACCGGAGGGAGCGCACGAGCGGTTTTAAATTAAGAACGCAGTTTTGTACTAAAAAATGTGGCTTTGACTTAAGAAAGAAGTTTTGAAGCGGAGCCTAAAATCACCTGCGGACAGAAGTGCTTTTGTCCTGTTCCTTGGAGGGCAGAGGGAAACGGGCAGCGAGGAGCGCTGGCTGCGGCAAGAAGGCGAGCCTTTCGTTCTTCTGCGCTTCCCAGGTCCTGCAGGAAACATCCCAAATCCACACAGTGTTCCCGAGTGCTACATTTTGCCTATGGATCTCCAAGCAATCTGACAGATGTGTAAATTCACACCGAGCCAAAAACTGCCCCGGGATAATACAGCTGTGCATGCTAAGGAGTGCAAGTTATTCCAGCATTAACTTGTGGACAAAAAAAAAAAAAAAAGTCATTTGAACCCACCTTTTGCTTCCAGGTGTACAGTTGCCTGAGGTCATCTGGGGCTGATTTCATGCCATTGTGGTCAAATTGACCCTTTTTTTTCCCATTAAAAACTCAAATGCAAAGAGGATGATTTTTTTTTTTTTTTTTTTTTTTTGCTAATAGAGTGAGTGTTTAACAGGCGATGCGAGGATGAGCAGATTTTCTTAAATGCCAAATGTTGATGGATACACAGTGCAGATACACTAGTATCATAGGCTGTAAATGTCACTTAGCCTCAAGAATTCCTCTGTCCAACACTGTAATAACAAGGTGCTTTTGAAATTGCAACAGGATTTACACCAGAGAGGTGTGAATCAAGGATACATTTTTTTACCCAGTGATAGCTCATCAGCTTGTTACAGAAACCTGGCATGGTTTAGGCAAAGCTAGATAGTTACTCAAACCCACAGTGATTTACAGGGGTTGCTCTTAATGCTTTCAAAAAGCAGCTATTACTGCATGTCCCAAAAGTAGCTTTGAGCATAATAGTCTAGTTTGTGATACACTGACCAAAGTAGCCAAACAATCCGGAACATATTAATTACAGACAGAAAACAGATTGTTCCTAAAGATACAGTCTTACTCTGTCTTTTCATGGAAAAGCTGTTTCTGAGTAGGTGAAGCACAAAATAATTTGCTTTCCAAACCAATCGAAACATACCATTAATAGGGGCACGCCAACATTCACCGGACAAAGTTATTAACCCCACAGTAATCATTGGATAGTCATAATGCAGTCATATAATAGCTGAAAGATTACAAATTTGGACACGCAATGCAGTAAAGAAGGGTTGGAAAGAAAAATAAGTGCTATATTCAATGAATTCTCAGCGGCTATTACTTCAAATCAAAAACTTTGGTTTTCCAGACACCCTACATCAATATATCAAAAGGTACTCAGAAAAGAAGTGTCATTTTCAGGCCTTTGGGATAAGGGGAGAAGAAAAAGAGAGAAGAGGAAATATATCCCAGTGGTAAAAGCATCAGATGAGAAATCACCTGTAACCCTCCTTGCTGTGTTACCTTTACTCCATCTGCAAATTCTGTGGGGAGGGAAGGGAGACGGACTGATAACGCTTCCTTGCCCTTGAGGATGTAATTGAGGCTCCACTACATTAATGCTTGTAAATCACTGTTAAATATCCAAGTGACCAAGCAGTTATTGCGTAGGACTAGGGGGCCTGCAGCATAATTTTTCTTTCCCTTTGGTTCTTCCGAAGGTACTTTATTAAAGATCTCTGAATTCGCAAGTCCCCGGGCTTGTGGAGCCAAGAACAAGGTAGTGAGAAACTACTGTTCAGAGTGCTTGTCCTTTACTGACAGCAGATATCTCAGCCGTCCCCATATCCAGTGAGTTAAAGGTGGCAGAAACAGCTTGAAGATGGGTCCTCCTTGATGGGCAAGATGTTTACAGTGACTATGTACAGCACAGGGTCCTGGGATGCCTTGCTAACACAGCACCAGTGATCCCCACCGAAATCTAAACACGCTCAGGATGGATGCATCCTAAGGACATCAAGTTTCTTTTCTTTTTAATGTATACTCAGCATTTCTGTTTCTAATCCTTTTCCATACCGATGCTAACCCGGAGACAATGCAGACCAATTTGCTGCTGGCTTTCCAGAGTCAACCGAAGGGCTGGCTGAAACGGCACTGCAAAGAGGACTGCAAATCTCCTCATTCACTTCAACATGGGAAGATTGATACTGAAGGGCCAACAGTGCACAGCTTCATACAGCTGCTCTCCATGGCTCGTGAGAGCTCTTGGGGAACGGGGCGGCACATGCCACGTCGTGGCATTTCACTGGTGTGGTGGCACGTGCCATAAAGCAGCACTGAATGTGCAAGAACACACACAAAAACCCCCATAAAACTAGAATGCTCGTTACTCTCTTAAACACAAGGTTAAAAGTTGCATTTGCATCGCTTTAACCTACAAAGCACAACATCGCTCATGATGCTTCGTGGGCTTATTCCCATAAAACTTGATGCAGGAGCAGTGAAGGTAGTTCCATTTAATAAGATAATAAATGGTTTTGAATGACCTAAAGTGATGCTCAGGTTACAGCATGAGAACTAAATTCCAAGAGGAAAGCCACAGATGGGAGCAAAAATCCCCACAGATTGTCCTCAAATATTCGGAAAGCTCTCTTGGGCTCCTCAATGTAAACAAACCAAAACTCCACTGTGGCTACTCAATAAGGAATTTAAAAGGCAAAATATTCTCTGATCATATTTTTATGAATAACTTTCCCTATTGATCACCTGTCTGTATTTAATGCACAAGAATTCCTTCACTGAGATTTTGATTCTACAAAATACTCTGCATTTTAATGTGAATTCATATTTAAAACTGCACTGTGGGCAAACGCCTTGTTGGACAACTGGGAGTGAGTCTCTCCACAGACATTGAGGCTCCCTCGTGATTTAGGAATATTTCTCCCTGAACCCATCTACCTAACCTGGGCAGCCTCTGCTTGCTACACCGATGGCAGAGCAGGTCTCCATTCTCTCTCACCTCTGCCTTCTCTTACTGCCTGTTTATCTCCTAAACCATTTAAATCCTTATGTCTGTCCACATGGCCTTCCTGATCCCCCTCGGGCATCTGTCAGCAAACCAATCCAAAATTCCCCTCATGTTCTTTGCCTTTGCCAGGTTTCCATACCCTACATCAGGGTGAGCAAATTTTACCGGAGGAGATGTGATCTCGAAGCGATTAATATCTTTTGGGGTTACCCAAGAGCAGCTCCCATCCTTGCAACACCCCTCTGCACTTCACCCTTGGGGTGACTGTTGTCCCCCAAGCATTCATGGGTCTCACTCCTTTGCTGTGCTCAGCCAAACTTCTCAACCCTTGTCAGGGTCAAATTCTGTCACCTTTGGGATTTCAATCATTATTCCCTCCAGTGCCAACTCCTTTCAGAGGAAACAAATACATTGTACGAAGGGGAGAATGAAGAAGAACACCCGGCTTTTGATTTTATTGATATATATGAATGTAAACAACTTCAAGGACCTCTGCTTAGTGAAAGTGTTATTTGTCTGCTCTTTTTTATACATATAATTTCAGACTTTGTGAACATTTTGAATCGTTTTTTATCTTCAAGACTAGAAAACTAAAAAGTATAACGTTAGATGACCTGTAAATTTTTCTACAGATGAAGAAAAATGTGCTAATGGACCTCACAGCCTCAGATAACTGATGCAAATTTCTTAAGTTAGACAAAGCCTAGTGTTAATGACAATACTTACTGCCTAATCCAAAAAACAAAGTATGTTTCTCCCATGATATGTAATCCATAATAAATGTTTAAACAATCTATGCGATTTCCAAAGTCCAGGAAAACCTCTCAAATGAGTTTCATCTCTAGGCACCTCCTCAACATGGAACAAGATCTTCTGTAAATGATTAACACCAGCCCTCATTCCATTGCACTCATCTTCTGGCAAGCAGCATGCTCCACTTGCTCCGGTGGCACAGGGAAGCCAACCCGTAGGAAATGGGTCTGTTGCAGTTTACAACGTCTTTTAGCATGGTAACAGTAAAACCAAGAATAGCTTTTTAAACCAGAGTCACATTTACATATGTATTGATTCTTTTCCCTTTTGTAGGGGTGGTTAATGCAATCTGATGAGCTGCATACCGAATATTTGAACACTATGACAATCTGCTTTTTAGGATATGTATGTGATAACTTGGATGCCACTAATGTAATTTTAAATGTTTACAGCATGCCAAAACATCTGACAAATTTTGTACCTTATTTCAAGAGGATTTGGCATTTTTCTGTGCTGGTTTCTTCAAACATACATAGCAGATTCACTTACTACTGAAGTGCAGCAACCTCTAGCTCAGCACGTATTAACTCTTTCACAGCACAGGAAAATGCACTATTACTTTGCACTGGAAGTGAGAAATATTGTATCCAATTAAAATTGCATGGAAAATGAATGCAGGCAAAATTTAATTACTCAAATTGGAATTTGTCTAGGACATAAAGGCTAACACCCATACGGTTTTCTAAAAAGGCATAGTCCCTATAATGGCCATATTTAATATTTTATATATGACCTAAGGTTAAATCTGAAAGATCTGCTATAGATCAATTATAAACCACTGACGTATCCTTGAAAAAGAAGAAAACAAGTAGTTTTCTAGTAGCACTGAAGAATGTTACAAAACATCAAAGACCTTGCCCTTCTCTTGATAATATAGAAATCAGGCACTGATGGAAAAAAGCTCTCACGATCACAAAGTAATGAAACAGTAATGAGCATAGCAGTCGTCTTCTCTGCTATCTCATTACAATACATGGTATTGTGGTGTGTTTGCCAACCTTTGAGAGAAAGGGAAAAAAGGCTGACATGTCTACCCAATATCATTTTGGGTAGAAAAAAAAATAATGTAAGACTATTTTATTTCTTCTTGAGAATAATACTCTTCCAAAAATTACATTCTTGATTTAAATGTTCATGGATGTGGTTGTTAGCTTAGCCACATCACCAGAGGTTGACTGTCGCTTAATTGTTAAAGTCGCAACAAATTACCCCAAGAGGAGGTGGTCTAATGTAACTTTACTCATATAATTCCATGATGAGAACCTTTTTTCTCTTCAAGATATGAGCACAAGGCAGATTTTTTTTTACCTATGTCCTACTCACCTTGAATTGAACGTTATTTTTCAGAGGTCCACTGAATTCAGCATAGAAGAAATCATGGCACTCACAGAGAAGTTCACATGAAAGAGTTAATGCGCTTGCAGCCACTAGACACAAACACGAATCTTTGCAAGTCCTGCTGTAATGCGGCTCCCCTGATTGCCTCAAAAAGACAAATTTCTGTTACAACACGGAAACATTATAAACTAAATTCACCAGAGTCCCGTTGTGCCTTAGCTAGAGAATATGATTCCTGTATTAAGTGCTTTTAATTTCAGTGCTTGGGAGCTGGTTTAAAACCGTCTGCTAATTTGCGGCGCTGTAACAGTCGCACTCTCGTTGCTGCAATCAGAGGCAGAACTTCTTTAATGTGCCTCTTCTCATGCCACTTTGCTCAGCAGTAAGCCTGGGCAGCTCTCCACCTGTCCTGGCAAATAAATCAGCTGTGTGAAGTCTCCAACAGGTGAATTTGTCAAGCTTTGATATACTCCTGATACAAATGAAATCCTCCGTGACAGGTGATGCTCAACCTGGTTTTACTTCCAGCTCCCCCAACCCGTCTCTCTTATTTTCCAGGTCACCATCATCCTTCTTCATTGCACCAACATGCTCTTAGGACGCTGACCCTCAGGAACACAAAACTTCAAAATCACTGAGATTTTGCTCTTGCAAAATATGTTTGATGGCACCGCGCTCCTGTCCTGCAGGCTTGCACAGGACCATGCGCTCAGCATCGTCCCTGCAGCTGGAAGCGTTGCAGAGTGCAATGAACGGGTCCACCTTTCTCATCGCCAACTTGCAAAAATAGCAGACGGTTGTCCTAAGTCCCGACCACAATGAAATACTTGAAAAACATCCAATTGACCAAATATTAAAAAACTTCCTGTGGGGAACATGAAAGAAATTTGAAGCGGATGAGGTCCCCTGCTCCTCTGCATCCCATCAGCTAAAAAAAAGTCACAACATCGTTGAAGGTTGCATGATGTAATCTGGCACAAGGTGGTAAATATTGAAGGCTTGGGAAAAAAAAAAAAAAAAAAATCTTTAAGTTCAGTACTCAGTAGTAGATATTTCACCAGAATTTATTACAGCAGGTGGAAGTAGGGTAGATGACAATGACCCGCAAACCATAAACTTGTAGGTATACTTTTTTCCTGTGGAAGTGAATTATTTTTAGGTAGTTTAACATATCTCTGATTGTAATTACTACGCAGACCAAGATCAACCTGAACATTTGACCCGAGTAGTTCCATTTCTTTGTTTAAGAACAGATTTACTTGAGGCTG
Organism: Haliaeetus leucocephalus; assembly: GCF_000737465.1. Lineage (NCBI taxonomy): Eukaryota > Metazoa > Chordata > Aves > Accipitriformes > Accipitridae > Haliaeetus > Haliaeetus leucocephalus. The sequence continues at coordinate 6,644,248 of NW_010972887.1, read as the reverse complement.
GTGCAATATGTGAAAGGAACTCGGCTCCACTGCTGGGAACAAAAATGGATTATTAATTAATTATTTTTTTAAAAAAAATTACTATTGTATCAGAATCTTAAAGTGAGGCATTTTTCTGTGTCAGGAAATGCTTTTTAAAAATGCATCTTCAAAATAAAAAAAAATGAGAAAGAAAAAGAAATCATTCTTCTTCAAATTGAAACCAGCATAAAATATTACCCCAAAAGACCTGGGCTGATTTCTTTATAAATGAGCACAACATTAGAACCATGGCAAAGGCAAATTGGCCTACAAGAAAACTGACAGCTTTATAGCCCCTGCCTCTGATTGAAATGTTGGGAAATCTCTTGGCAATTCTCCCAGACATCCAGGTAGAACAGTGAGTTCACTGATTATGTTAACTAAAACAATCTGCCTTTGCACAAACGCACCTCGAGCCCAGCCAAGTGTGAAGGCTTATCAACATGCCAGACCAAAAAAAAAGACCTATTTACCTGCGGAGAACGGCTAAACGATGGGGCTCTGCAAAACAACCCAGGGACATCAGTGTGCAGGGCTTTTTTTTATTATTATTTTTAATATATAGCTGAAACGAAGGCAATGAGCCCTCGGCGGGACCGCGTGGGTGTTAAACAAGAGCACAATTCCAACTGATGTGTTTAAACACTGGTAGTAATCATTAATAACAAGAAACACCATCCTAAGGAGCATGGTATTAAAACACATACGGACAGGGAGAATAAACTTATTTCTGGGAGAAAGAGGCTCAACGTAGTCCTCATTTGTTATCTTTTCAGCTGGCTGCGGCATGGAGGAAGCGCTGCCAGGACACGGGCGTCCCGCTCACGGGGTGAAGAAGGGAATTGTTTATGTTTTCTAAGGGGGGGGAAAAATGAGAGCCATAATAAACCTAAACAATAAAGATTACAAAAAGAAACAACGCTGTTAAGTGGCAATCTTTTGAGGTGAATGCATAGCTGAATGTTATTTTAAACAGCACATAACCCAGGGAATTATGATGTTGTTTACACAGGCCTGTCTTTTGGAATCTGTATATGTTTAGAGTTTGGTTTGTTACATGTCTTGGTTAAGCTCTCCAATATGTCTGTCTGTCTTCTGAAAAAGAACTCGATGCTGCTCTAAAAGTTAGCTCCAGCAAGTTAAAAACATGGAGAAAGTACCTTAAGTAATGTCCCTTTCCCCAGAGATGTCCTTGGTAGCAGTCAGTAATGCAATCAGATATCTAGGGTTAGTTCGATTGCCTGCCAAAACATCACTCATGTCTATTAAAGCATCCTGAAAAACACCATTACATCAATTCCAGCAACGGCATAATTATTCTTCTTTCTGGAATGTCTTCTGATGTGACTCACCCTGCCGGCGTGGGATTTCACTGGAAAACGGCTGTAGGAATGTCCCAGCGGCTGCGGGGTGGGGTGGGGGCCGGCAGCGAGATGGTCTCACCCCGCAACTCGGAGGATGCCCAGGATGGTGGCTGGATGCACCACGCGGTGACACCCCGCCGACGGCTTGGACACAACCCCCTTTCCCAAAGACATGGAACCCCAACATGCGTCTTCTGCGCTTATCTACTGAATTTTGGAAAAGCAGATTTTTGCAATGGCAAACCAAGGCAAAGCACCAAGTATATCTTTGCTGAATAACTTGGGTTTCTCCTTAAAAATGCAGGCGGCAAGCTTCTAGGAAGCACAAGGCATACTTACAGTAGCTTATGTATTAATGAGCATGTTTGTGCACTGTAAGTCATTCAGACTGCAGTTATCTTAGGATTTTCACGTAGGCAATGCAAACCACACCTCCTTAGTCCACGGTAATGTGACTGCCACTGGGACTGTAGTTTGTGCATCTTTAGGATCAGAAGGATTATTATGGTCCTATATTTCGAGAGTTAACAAAAATATATAGAAAATCTGTGTGAGAAATTCTGGTTTTGATTACACTAGTGTAAATCCCAGTTTCTTTGATGTCAATGGATCATCTAGCTCAACACTCACAGAACAGAGGAGAATTTGGCCCTCTGCCTCCTCCTTTAATCTTTCTAACAGAAAAGTTTAACTTGATGAAATTCGGCTTCATTGCAGGAATAATACTGGCTAGAATAATGCAGTATTACTTTTTCATTTAAGAAGAATAAAGAGCATTTGACATTATCACTAAATAGGCAACTAGATCAAAAGTCATCTTTAAAAGACCTACATGTAGATGATTTTTACCAGGAATGCAGAAAAGGACAAGTGTCATTGCTAAAAAAAAAAATTCTTTTTTTTTTTTGTTGTTTAGTATGAACATCCAAACTGTTCCTATCCAGCTCCATGAAGCTGTGGCAACACTAACAGACTCGAGATGAAGACCTGGCCTCATTGAAATCAGTCAAATTCCCAGCAACTTCAAAATTTGTGTCTTTCAAGCTATGTTCTGCTTGCTAAACATCAGGGTCCACACCCATGAAAAAACAAACCATTTACTCAGCTATCAGATAGATCCTAATGTCACAATCGAAATGACAGTATGGGAAAGGCTCTTGAAACAGACCCTTCAAGCATCCTCACACAAGGAAAAAATTATAAATGAAATGCTGAATAGTCATTTTCATTGCTCTCCTAGACATGAGGACAAATGTGACATTCCTCTCCATCTGCTGTGGGCGTGCCTGTTTGCTGCTGGTTATTAGAAAAAAGCCCTGCTAAAATTTCACTCCTACCTTCAAGGAAGATTTGTTAACAAATTAAGAAGAGAATTCTGGGGAAAAAAGTGCGCTTTCACTGCAAGATTAGTATTAAGAGGGTATCTTCATTAGGAAAGTAGTCAAGCTGGAACGTCACCAGTTTGCATGTGAGGATACTGTGCCATGTCACAGAGAGTAAATAAACGTGACCTGGAGGACCCCTCTGCAACCAGAGAAGATGCTATTAAGAGTTCATATTTTGGGGGTCTTAGCATATGGAAAGTGCCATCAGTCTGAATATCTATGCCGGCCTGAAAGCTGTATCTCAGAGAGGCACAAAGAGCTATGTTAGAGGATTTGAAGAAGGAATTTGACAAGGGTGGTGATGGGAAAAATACATCTTCCACTGGAAGCCTGAAGTAACTCCTTCTGCATCTTCCCATATTCATTTTGTCACTTCTGCCCTCCCCAAAAGCTTTTTGCCAGGGTCAGAGCTGTGAGGCCAAACCCTTAGCCCTGTCCCATCCACAGGGAACAAACTTTCCCCATGAAAGAGCTGGTTGAACAAAACCTCGTCCCCCCAAATTTCACTCATCATCCCCCAACAAGGAGCAAGGTCATGACCAGGCCATCAGCAGGTCCAGGCTTGGCCTGTTCGTTACAAAAAAGCCATAGGAGAAGTGAATGTGATTAGGCCCATTTTATCAGTGAAAAAATGGAGGCAGAGAAGCATGAAGTTTTCATACTTTTCAGCAGGATATCTTCATGCATTTGGCATTTATCACAATTTAATCTATTTCATGTTTTCTTGATTGTTTATTGCAAAATGGGAGACATACTTTGAACAAAGCTAGGGCAGGACATGAGTCAATATCCAGCAGCAACAAATATTTAGAGGCAACAGATTTGTAATAATTAGATGGAGACAAGAGATGATGAATTTGTAAATCTGAAAGTCTTTACAAACTCTGAAAATCTCAGATGATCGTTTAATCCATCAACTATCTTCTTAAGAAATACAATCACGGAAACTCCTGCCAAAAAAATCCTTACTGTAATCCTACCTTTATCTCATCCACAAATATACATTTTCTATATAAAGACACGATCCCTCTTAAAAGGTCAGTATTTATAGTTGGCTACCAAACACACCAATATGCCTACACACCCATTCAAGCTCTTTACCATATCTATTTTATAACCTACAGACACTTCTATAGCAAACAGGGGAAAACATCCCATTTCTACACGGCAGACATATGTTTCTTCACATACCAACTTCCACTTCTGTTTCTCACAGGTTACACACAGCTGAGATCCCCTTTTAGCTGAACATCTACTGAACTTATTAAAGATGAAGTGAACAGGCATTTCCTCAGAGTACTACCTCACACACGGGACAGCTTAATGGCTTTGCAATTAATATATGCATAAGTACAACCTGCATTAGTGGTGGTAAAAGGCAAGCTGGCTACTTGATTACACATGATTAAACAATACCAAGGTTCTTGTGTTCGGTGCAAGCATGCAATATACCTGGTCAAAGGTAGTACAAGGTATGAGCTTATACATAGCTTCATCCAAACACATGGCTGAGCTAATCCTGACATGATTCTCTTTTTTTTTTTTTTGACCTATGGAAAGCACCTGGTCTCATCTCTCCTGGTGATGATCAGCTCTTTTAAAATGATGCTGCACCAAATCACACTAACAACAACAGAAAGCCTGGCCCAGAAGCTATCTGAAAATAAAAACAACAAAAAATAAAAATGTGAAGAAAAAAAAAAGAGGATATCTTATCTGAACACATTACAGAGAACTGCTGCACGATGGCAATGGGGCCCCAGAAGGGGAAATCTGAGGCACTATTGCTTTGTAGAAATCAAGGATAGATATCCTTACATTAGAGGAATGAATATAGATTAAAAAATCCTGAGGAGGCTTGGGGAGCAGAAGTAGGGTTTTTTAAGCAGAGCCTTCATATAAATTCTAACTCTGCAGTTAAATGGAAATGCTTAAGCCTGTAAAACTAGAAGGAGATGAGGAAAGGGGGTAACCCATATATATGAAACTAGCAGATACAGAAGCATTTTATACAGTTCAGTAGGCAGGCTAACATGAACTTAATAGTGACAATTGTTTTAAATTGATTCAAATAACAAATACACATTTCAGAGATTATGAAGTTTTGCACTGCATTTTTCTTTTTATCTTTCAAAGAAAACAATGCTAATAGTTTCCTTTTTCCTACGCTCAATGACTATTTACTACTTTCTTGATGTGGACTTTCAAAATACAAAGAAGGTTTGGCAAGTTTTCAAAGTCTTTCTTCAAAGTCAGCTCTTAAGTACTTTTTATAAAAACATGAAGAATACTTCTTACTACGGAGAATTGATAATGTACTGCTTTCGTTATTTGTATATGAAATGCTGTCAGATAAATGCACATGGATTCATTTGTTTGGACCTTCTCTGTTAACCTTCTGTATGAAATTGATTTCAATTGATCACAAGAGTCAGGAACGTAACAATTGCTTTCAACCAAAAGCAGCTCCAGACATTATAGACCCAAGTTTCAAAGAAAAAAAGTTACTGTACTTGCAAGTTTAGAGTCAAACTTGGCAGTTCTTCCAAACAGAGTGGTCAGAAGAAGAAAAATAAAAACAAACATCCTTCCCAGATTTCTTTTTTTCTTCAATTGCCATACCAAATAATGGTACAAGTATGTCACAACCCTTTCAGAAAGTTATTCATGAAGACACAAGCAAAGCGTCTTAAATACTTTGTTGCTAGATAGCTGACATTTGTATAGTGTTTTGAGAATTTAAGGAACTTTAGGAAGTTGTCAGCTCTTTTCTGCTGCACGGAGCTAAACTTAAAAACGGACGTGAATCAAAGCAACCTACTCCATGCGACAAACCAAAGCGGTTGGACTGTTTGCAGCCCATCACATAGATCTGTTTCTTTCAGTGGTGAACTGAACTGGGGGCCAAATTTGGAGGTGATTTGTAAGGTGGTGCATCAACAGGGTAACAGAGCTCAGGTTGCTTTGGTGGAAGTGGATAACGAGCATCTACACCACCTCTTCCCCCCCACAGCCCTGTGGGCAGAGGCGACAGGCAGGACCATTCTGAGCCAGTGCAGTAGGTTTCCAAAGGAGCATGTCTATGCTTTTACCCCAGTTGTGGGTCTTCCCCTGATTATCTCCAGAAATTACATTGTGGCCTTCATTTCTCTCCCTATCCCTAATGCCCCCGCTCCTCCAATTTCCTGTCTCCGGTGCTGACACCTCTTTGTTCATCTCCCATCTTTTCTCTGTCTTGTCTATTTAGACCGTAAATTGTTTGATAAAGGGACCATGACTTAATAGGTGTTTGCACTACATCTGGCACCATTTGGTCTTAATCTCAGCTGGGACATGAAGTCTCTACTATTAAGCGAATAATTAATAATGATTAGGTCCTAAAGCAGCAATGTGAAACTCCACTAACCTTACTCACTGCTCCTATCACTCTTCTATTTCTTCTAATGCCTGCTGGCTTCAGCAGGGATTACTCCCGAGCCACGTCGACCGAGGGGCAGCAGGGACTGCCGTTGGGTACCCCGCTGGATACTTTCTCTCTTTTTTGGAAAAAGGAAAGTTAAACTGGAAATTATGCTAAATGCAAGTACAAAGTCTTACAAAAACTTATAATGTATTCTTGTGACAGGGCTATGCTATGCATAATATAAACAGCTGTATGTAAGGGAGATCACTGCTCTGTTTCAGGAAGTAATAGCTAAAGAAGCATTTATTTCTGACAATTAATGGACATAAAAGCCTATGTATTATCTAAAGAGGAGAAGATTAAAGGAGGGAAGTAGCTTACACTATTGGATTGGCTGCACCAAAACAAATAACCTCACAACTTCATTTTGTACAGAGCCTTCCATAAAGTCTGGATAATAAAATGCTTTACAGCGAGCAAAGAGGGAGGGAGGAAGCAGAAAGCAGAACAGATATGTTTTGAGCCGAGATTGGATCCGAAGCGGCGAAGCCGTGCCAAGCAGCAGGAGCTGCAGAGGAGAAGCTCTCACCCCAGCGGCAGCAGAAGCCCGGGACAAGCCAGGCAGCGGGCTGGGCTTAGGCTGAGCAGTGAAAGAAAAAAAAAAAAAAAAAAAAAAAAAGGGGGAAAAAAAAGGCGGGGGGCCAAATTTTCCTCCTGATTCCACCAACGCAACCCCACTGACATCAATGGGTGTAACTGAGAACAGAGCCAACCCGAGGCAGCCCAACAGACACACAGGGAGAGTTTGAAAACAAACAGGACGCTCCTGATGGGTGAAGGAAGAGGGATGGAGAGTTTGCAGGGGAGCTCCCGGCTGCCCCTCTCCATGAGAGACCCCCATCCCAGACCTGCACGGCAGCAGCTCGCTGCATCAAAAGGTTTTGCTCAGGAGGTCCCAGGATCTCCCCAGAGCCGTGGCTCATGGCTTAGGGCAAGGGCTGTGCAGGTTAAAGCTCGTGGTCTCCATAGACCAGGGTGTCAGAGCCCGGGAGGCAGCGGGCGGATGCTGGACAGAGGGCTGGTCCCTAAAGCTTCGCTGATTTTTTGCAGGAAAAGGCACATTTCTAACGGACTGATCAGCCCACTTCTTAGTGCAGGGAAAAAAACAAATCTTAGGGAGCCTACTGCAAGAGGAGATGTTTATCCACCAAATGACAGGACCCCCCGTGATTATTTCAGGATCCTGTTGTAGCACGTAAAAAGACCAGATTTGATAAAAAAAATGATTTCCAGCTTCCCCAGCAGAGAGATCTCTGCAAGACTTAAAATAAAACTCGATTTCTCCAGGCTTGCGCAGTCTTGTGCTGAGTTCGGCGGCGTGAGAAGCAGACACGTTTTTATAGAATCTCACCCTAGATTACTTTCAAAAGTAGTTTTTTCACAACATATTTGTTTGGAAGATTTTGCTGTCTCTTCCTCTTTTTCTATTTTCAGACAGCTTTGCTTAGTGGAAATAGATAAATAAATGCAGATCGTTTTACTGTTACTCAACGTTTAAAAATTGATCTACTAAAAAAGAAATAAAATTTTCTGGAGCTTGTGGGACACACACACATACTCCTTAGTTCTCTAACCCTTCCTAGAAAAAAAATGTCCAAATAGTCATTTTGAAAAGTTGCTGGGAGTACACAGACAGCTGTTCCTCATACATACTGCAAATGTTTCTTTTAAATTCCTACGAACGCAAGAGTTTGATACCAAGCCAGTACCTCTAGAAATGGAGAAAACTAAACACACCCCATACTGATGCTTTTACTGTCCCAACAAACTTTCTCCCACAACTAAAATGTTAAAACTTTTACCCCACATCCCACATTGTGAGATTAGTCCAATAACTAATGCTCTGTCCAAGTAAAATACATTTTGTCATTGCTTGAAAATGTTACCTTTCACAGAAGTATAGTATTTCTGACCAGCAGGGAACATATGTCAACATTATCTATTATTACACAATGTCAGGACCAGAAAGGGAAGGTGGGTGGTGGATGTTAATAACAACTTAAGCGATTTTCTAAAAGAGGCATTTGAGAAGTACAAAGCCAGAAGTTTTAAATGTTTTGTCTGATTGTAGCTGTGTCAGCAACCTGCCCCCACCACTAGCACAAACCTAATTCTGCCTGTGACCCAGTGCCTAGTTCTCTTTTCAATTTGAGCCAACACATTGCTAAACTGGAAAGTTTGAAAAATACCTTAGAAAACTTCTCCACCAAAAGGAAAGAGAAAAAAGAAAAGAAAAACTTATGATCAGCCCTGGTGAAAGTGTTAAGGCTGCGATCTTAAGGCAGAGATTTTTCACTTCGATTTCCTTTAACACTGTGTTAAACTGCTTTTTGTGCACTGCTACCCATAACTATCTTTGTCTGCAGAATGTCATCAAAATAAAGGATTTTTTCTCGATGGCGGAAAAGCACAGCCCCATGTGGCAGAAAGGCTATCACAGAAACCATCTTGCTGTTCTAGCCGAGGAATTGGGAAACTGGGGTTCGCCCCACAACCCACCACAGATTTCTCAGGTGCCCCTAGTCATGTCACTTTGCTCCCCTGAACCTCAATTCCCGGGGTGCAGCCCTGCCGTTCGCAGCCGGCCACGCTTCCCACCTCTCCCAGGTTTTGTGGGATGCATACGCCAGAGACCATGACACAGCTACAACAGAAGGGCTTTCCAAATACCTGAGATAAACAGAGAGCCAACTGCGGTGTTTACTTACTGCACGCATGAGAGATTTCACTTCGATAGGCAAACATAAACTGCTGCAGCAGCCCGCTTGGGTCCTGGGAGTCGCTCGGAGGCAGCTTCAGGGTGCTGAGTGATGGACCCTTTGGGTGCTCCACGGAACATGTTCGACACCCCTTTGCACAACCCGGGATTTGGGGTGATATGGGTAGTTTTAAGGTGACCAGACAAACATTTTTGGCATGGATTTGCCTATAAAACCTTCACTGTAGGAAAGTTTGGGAGACTCCCATTTCCCACCAGAAAGCCTGCAAACAGAAATGGAACAGGCAAATGCTTGTGCTATATAAATCAAAGGGAGATGAACGGTGATGCCATTATTCAGTCACATTTCCAGTAGTAATTCTGTTGCTGGAAATGCTGAAATTAGTGTCCTCAGCATCTCTTTTCCAGAGTCTGGTGCTAAATCAGAGAATAAATCTGGAGAAGGTCTACGGTGCTTACCCTTGGGGGAAGCCAAGCTCCCATCGCCCATGCAGGGACGGCTCCCCGCAGCCGGACAAGGGTCTCCACATGCTGGAAGGGGGAGAGGAAAATGTTTCCTTAAAACAATCACCACGTGTGAGGCACGTTTAGGTGCGGGTATTTCTTAAACAGCACATTTCCAGGTAGCTGGTGGGCGAATGTGTTGGTCCCAATCTCAAGACTCCACGAAGAGCAGCCAACTCCTCAGCATCGTTCTGGTATTTGGGTAGGGTTACCATTAAACCCCATTTTCTGCAAAACTATGTCAAATAATGGGCCTCACGTTCAATTTTACAATGTGGATTTGGGTATTTAGAAAGAAAAATTATTTCCCCCACCACAAACACGATAGTGTCAAAGTTGCCTGGTCCAAAATATTTCCTCACTTTTTTTTTTTTTTTGTTTTCATATCTGTTTACAAAATCTGTGTAATTTCTTTGCAGTGTGTTCTTTCCCCAAAAGCAAATCCTTCAGGGTATTTATTCCCCTCAAAATACAAATTATTCTGTTCCCCAGTAATTATCTGTTTTGCATACAGTTACACAGCTGAATCAGAAGCAGCAAGATATGAATAAATATATAAATAATGGACACACCGAGGTGTAGTTTCTCATGTTTAACATAACACAGGGGAATACATTTTTATAGCAAGCCAGTAAATGTTGTAAACTGATGTTTTCAATTCCAGTGACTTAGAATTAACTTCTAACTGTGAGATCTAAACTAGCTGCAGTCTTTTATAATCTCATGCTTTAAAGTTATAATGGTTTTTTTCATCTGCTGTTAAAGAAGAAATTATATTTTACTGGGAGATGGTAAAGGTAAGCCATGGAAAAAATACACTTCAAACTGCTTAAATATGATTATTTTTGTTCCATGTGATTTCACTCAGTGATATAAAGGAGAGAGCCCGATTAGTTTATTGGATGGGGAATGTGCCGGTGAGTAGAGAAAAGCATACATTGTTTGCCATCGCTTATGGAGTTTCCATAAAAAAAGGAGAAATATATCAAAAACTGTAGGAAAAACACTTTTTTTTTTTCCCATAAGCAGCAATTCAAACATCTACCGAAAGCAAAATCTTGTCCTGTGCCTTTTTTCTGAGGCCCAAACCAGTACCTTTAGAAGCAATTTCACACACAAAAAATCCTCCCCCCCAATCCTTTTTGGAAGGGCACATTCCTCCAAGTCATGGCAAGAGGCTGTCACCTCCCAAAAGTTATCGCTCGCTCAAGCGCAGACCAGCGTTTGCCTTGCATGGGACCAAAGCTGGCTCCAGGATACCTTTAATGAGTATTTTTTAATGTCACCGACCTACAGCTCTCCTGATTTGCTACAACACTTTTTTGACCCCTGCCACCCCACCTGGCTCCTCTGCAGGGCTGGAGGTACCCCAAAGCCCCAAGGCCACCACCACTTGCACCGTTCCACCCAGCAAAAGTAACTCCTGAGAGTAAAACATCCCCAAACCTGGGCTGGGAAATTCAGATGTAACATGTTCTGGAGCTCGCCGGCCTGCCTCTGCTTCTTCAGGAATGAGGTTGGAGCTCTGAACTCAGATCTGAACCTGGATCTTGGGTTTAGATCCAAGGTTTGTGGTTGGGCCCCATCTCTAGTGAAAAAAGGATAAAAAGAGATGAAAAGATAATTGTAGAAACTTAAAAGCCAGTGCTGCATTCTTTTAAAATTACAAATTAAGCTATAAGCAATTCCAAACTATGCTGTTTTTATTAAAAATGACTTAATAATCTAATCTTCCTTTCCTTTCTTTTCTTTTGGAATTTATCCTATATCCTAGTAATCGCACATAGAAATTACACAACACCACACTGGATACTCCTGACAATATAAACACAATTGTTTATCCAGAAGCATTATAGGTTCATGCAAAAATATGGCATTTAAAGCTTGTGGTCAGATTAAGAAACCACAAGTATAATTGTTTGTTTATCCAGCCAAGCATTACTCCGCCGTGTAAGTTTATGGGGGTTTTGTATTTATTTATTTATTTCCAACCTGTTTTAAAAATTAAAGTTATGGAGTGAAAGCAGACAATTAAAGGCAAACCCCGCCCGCGGAGGGACATTTTTAATATGGAAATCATGCCTTTGTCATAGCTCCTGTTACCCAGTTTCATCCTTCCATGGAAGCCTCGTGATAACAGGGCCCTTTGGTGGAATTTCGACATATTTTTCCCTTTAGTTCGGGGCAGCTGGTTTCTTTCCTCTCGGAGGAGAGAGCCGAAGTATATTTATCACTCCAGCAGTGACTCAAAACAAACAGGAAATCTTCATCAGCAGGCTCCTGGGCAAGGCAGATACCAAGGTACTGGCAGAAAGGAAACAGAGGCTTTCGGCTGTGGGAGTCCGACACGCTGCGTATACTGCAGTGACAGCAGATAACTCAGCTAGAGAACCACCAAATTATTTTTAAATTTAAAAAAAAATAATAATAATAATAAAGAGGAGAACCTGACGTAGCAGAGAGCACACATGGCATCCTGGGGGGGAGGCTGAGCTGGACGCCCAGCCCGGACACGCGGCATGAACCTGGGAGCGGGAGGAAACCTGTGTGTCGGCCGGGACGGGAGGTTTCGCTTTGATCCGACGGAGTAGGAAACCCGCTCCTTTCGCCCCAGCGAGTCCTTCTTTTAAAGCAGGGGTTTCCGGCGGGGATGGCTGCCTTGCGACCAGGAGGGAGGCAAAAAAAGAAGAAAAAAACCAACAACAACAAAACCAAGACACACTTAATAACTTTAACTATTGACATGATTATTATATTCATGGGTGGGTTTTAGAAAGGCCTCTGAAAACAAGCTAATAAATGGCCCGGCAACAGATGACTCCTCCTGCATTGATTAGAGACGGTCCTGACACAGGAATGGCTCTGCTGGGTTGGTTTTTTTTTTCCTTTCTTTCCCCACCAGTGTCATTAAACCAAAATACTTCAGTCTGTCTTAACACCAAAACACAAGCGCAGCACAGGACCGATACTGGTCTGCACCTTGGAGACACCTCTGTTAAATGGCTGCAACTCTAGAAAGGATGCTGCGAGGCTGTAGGCCTTGCCACCACACCAAACACGCGAGCAGTGCCGCTCGCGGGCTCGGCTGACCCATCAGATTAAGGAAACAGTTGCTGAAAACGGGGAGGATTGGGAAAAGTCACTATCTGCTTCCCCTGCTCTTCTGCTTCTCCCCAGGCGCCTGCTGTTTACCGCGGCCGCAGACAGGGCACGGTGCTCCCTCCCTCTGACCTGCCGTGGGCTTTATCTCCAGAGCTGGCAGGAGGCAGCGGGGCTGGCTAGGCCACGCTTTTGGTGGCTAAAAAGGAGACTTGTGCCCCTTAAAACGTGTCACTGCCCGCCCTTGCTTTTGGCCAAAGCCGGATAACCGCAGCTCTGAGGGCCTACCACGCCAGACAACCTGCCCTCATGGGCCAGAAATACCCCTCAGCCTTGGAGGGGCCTCAATGGCGAGTCCTCCGGTGGCCATTTCACGCGTCCAGGCTGGACTTGGTTTGAGCTTTCGCTACCAGTCCTCCGACGCGGCAGACATCACGTCCTTATCGCCGAGCTGCACCCTGTGACACCTAACCTCAATGTCTCACCACAGAAATCCAGCCCTCTATTAATGAGGATGACTGGCTTGGCTGAGAACCTAAGGTGCAAGGGGCTGATATAGGGAACACCAGACACCCACATCCTCGCAAACAGTTGGAGGGGTAGTGTACTCGGATGCAAACACCATCTAACTATGGAAACAACTGCATGAAATCACCATGGCCTGAGACATCCCAGACAGAATAAGCATTAGCGGTGAGGGAACCAGTTTAAAAGTGTGAGTGCTTCATACTGGCTCATATGCAATCTCCACAGGACTGCCCTACGGAAAGCTGGCCAAGGTCTATGTCAGAGAGATGACTACCAAAACCTCCGGGTCAGGGCAACTCTTTGTTGGAAGCATCTGGCAGAATGTATCACCACCGCGTTGACTCACAGATGTGTCAAGGCATAAAGTCAAGCTAGGTGGGTAATTCTGGAGAGTTTCTCTAGAGATCAGACTGTCTGTATCCTCCTAAGGGACAGTCTGGTCTAGCCAGCACCTCAGCTTGTGCCAGGGAAGGAAAACCTGGGGAAGGTCTGTGTATACTGCTCAGTAGGTGAGGAGGTTAAGTTAACAAGGAAAAGGAGAAAACATCAAGGTTGCAAACAAGAAATATGTGGTTTGAGGGTGCTGGAGACACCCTACTGCTAGAGCTAGCCTGTTTCCAGCACAAGGCATTTTTGTTTCAAGTGTGTAAGCTTTACTGGAACACTATGTTGACTGCATACCCACCACATCAGGCAAATGTCCCAGGCAGCCAGAACTCCAGAGCATCAAGAGTTTGGAAAGGCCACAGTGCCTGGGGCTCCCCCCATAACACACCAGACCACTCTCATCATCGCATCTGGCTGAGGCATCGCCAGAGCTGGGACGGCTTTGCACAAACCACGCCAACCCAATGCTGCCAGTGCGTGATGCCCGTCGCTGCTGCTGGGGGATGGGACACAGCTCAAGACTTTCTCCTCCCTCCCAGAAGGGTCAGCTGGAAAGTGAGTCAGAGCAAAGGCCTTGACTGTAACTGTAGCGTGGGCAGTAGCGTGGGGTCCACAAAGCGATATCCTTTCATCTTTTTGCCTTGGTTTGGAAATGGCAGCTTGGCTTACCAGATGAGTCCTTTGGCTACTCACTCACTCAAAAGCAGCTTGAGTGGCAGACTCCATTTAGTATTTCACCAGCTAAAGATCTGAAATTAGGAGACAATTACAGAAAGCACCGCACTGAGGATGCGAATTGCAGTCACAGGGAGCAAGTGGCAGAGCTGAGAGCAGAGCAGAGGTTAGTAACTCTTACTCAATGCTATACCTAATTCCTCAAACCTCGGAAACATTCAAGCAAATCAGCAAGCTCATGGCAAACACTAACTGCTGTGCCTAAAGGTTAGCTTTGCAAGTATATTAGAGAAGGCTTTGGGCTGCTCTGGCTAGCTTGTACTAGTCCTGAGCTTGCCATCTGCAAGCCAAGGAAAGCTAGAGTGCAACATATTTCCACCACATGTCTTTCCATCCCTTTCATTGCCTCTGGCACAGGCTTTACAACCAGGGCTGTGGCGAGCAGTCAGTGCGCGATGCTGGGAGGATGCTGAGCAGGGGGTGCGACCTTCCACGCGGCACCAGAGAAACCCAGCAAGGCAGAGACCCTGCACCCAAAGTGAAGGAAAGGCACTCTGGACTCAATATTTCATCTTCAACCATCTGCATTCAAAATACTGGATAGCACAGGCCTTTTGTAGCTACCCTCCAAGAGATGGAGGATCGTTGGCTTCAGTGACAAAGTGCACTTGTCAGGATTGGTTCACTAAAGGAATTTTTTTTCCTTGGCATTGCTCTATGCCATCTAGTTTGATTACAATATTTCTTCCTCTCCAGTGTGTATTTTCCTTCTCCTAATCTTCGAACAACTTTGTGTTGAAAGCCAAAGGTCTACGCATTACGTTGCAGCATATTGCACCAAGTGCAGGATTCAGATCCTGGGCATTTGCCTCATTGTACAACAAACGTAAGGTGCCATCCTACCTACAGACCTGACAACTGGCCAGAACAAGGGCTACTGCTTGGATGCCCCCAAAGCAAAGCAACACACACACACACGGTCTCCTGTGGGAGATTGCGCTCAAGCAAGACACTCAAAGTTACTCACGTAATTGATTTTTATCACGATTCATTTTTAAAACCAAAAAGGCACACTTTCCAAGCTGATAATCACATGTGATATATATAAATCCCAATTCTTAAGGAGGGTCAAAAAACAGATTGGAAGAATCAAGGGGAATTTATATGGAATCCAGAATCAGAGAGAAGAGGATGAAAGTGGAGAAAAGTGTTATGCATTCAACTGCTTAAGTCCTGCTCAACTCCATGATGACAAACAAACAAACAAAACCCGTGTCTCTTTTTCTCAGCTCAGTGATTACAGCAAACCCACAGTGCCAGCTTCAGACTGGCAAGGCAACTAGCACTGCTCAAAAAAACAAATTCAATGGATTTTTTTTTCTTTTTTTTATATTGGTTGATTTAAATATAAGGGTCTTCCACACTCTCACCTATTTCCTTACTATCAGTCGAGGGATATTTCTGTTTCCACTGCTATTGTTTCAGGCTTATGAAAAGGAAAACTGAGGAATGAGGGGAAAAAATCATGAAGGTATACTGCACACATACAGAACAACTCTGAAATAAACTCTTTTCTTTTAACATCACCAATTTAAAGGCATATGCAAAAAGGAAACTCAGGAAAGCCATGTTGCCAGAGCAATTCTGATCTGCCTCAGAGCTCCCGCCCAGGAAAGGTGTCTCTGACGTTACCTAGGTGTCATCCAAACAAAATATTTCCAAAAGAGGTACTTGCCACCCCTTTTTTCTTCTGATTCAGCATTTCAGCTGGCAGTAAGAAATAAATGAGAATCAAAACTTCTAATAAAACAAACAAACAAACAAACAAACAAAAACATTAAGAGTTACTTATTAGGAGAGAGATTAACTCCTAGGATGCCTTAATGCCTGGGACCCTAACCTGGCTGCCCTACTATTCTGGGTTCATCGAGAATACTAATTTGGACTTTGGGCGTTAGGGAAAAGGTCTCCTGTTTTAAACACGGAAAACTGTTATTCAGTTATTTCTTGAATAAATACACTTCAAACAATGTGAAGGAAATGGCACTTCCCATTTATATGAGTTTACCAACAACAATCATGATGAAAAGGACAAAGACTATTTCAGGTTTGTAAGGGTTGTCCATTATAACATGCTGTTCCATGCAGCAGGGCGTGTAGACCTTGTAGGATCTGAGAAAGTTAAGAAAGTACTCAGAAACCTTCAGCAAGGACCAGTGCCTGTCAGCATTATAAACACAGTAGGAGATTATATTGTCCCAAAGTATCATTCAGGAGGGTGGCTCTGCCTCTGAGGAACAAATTAGCCACTATTTCACACCAGCCTACCATGAGACCCTGTCCCCATGCAGCTCACCTCCTGCAATGCCACAATTGGCTTCTCCTCCCATTGAAGCTGCAAAGGTGGGTTCTGAGTTTATTTATGCCACTGAAATTTCAAAAAAAAAAAATTTAAAAAAATCACTCCTTCAAAGCAACAGGTTGGTCTGTTTGGGGGTAGATTTTTAAGATGAGCAGAGCCTGCACCAGTAAGTATAACAGGCAATTTCTGCTCTATGTTTAACCTATGCAAATCCGGAGCAAATGTAATGATGTTAGCAGCCCATCAGCAGAGTTTGGCAGGGGTAACAACAACCATAGGGAGATAAGATAAGGCTGTAGGCTTTAAAGGTTGGGAAATAGAAGTATCAGGATTACCAGAGAGTTTATAGCCAACTGAGGCTGTTCTCTCACCCTCTTCTAGGAAACAAAAACTGATCCTTTGCACTTCACCCTGAGGGAGGAAAATAATCATTAACTTCACATTATAAAGATACATAAAATAATAGTCTCTCTAAAATGCAGTCATGCCTAAACCGAGTAAGCGTATGTGTGTACAGCTGCAGTTTTTACCGTTGTGACATAACCTACCAGTACTATTACCCTCTCTCATTAGGTCTTTTCTAAACCGTAGCTCTCTGTGAACTGGGACCGCGTTCTGTTGGTTTGCATAGCTCCTATTTTTGCCACTATAAATAGAAGAAACAACTTTGCCTGGCATAGTCTCCTTCGAATTACTTTGTAGGTTAAACAAAACTTAAACTGTTTCAGATAAAGACAGGCAGAAGGTGTTTTTTCCAAACATCCCAAGCGAAGGAGTGCATTTCCTGCTTCCCTAATTCAACCTACGGCATCAGACATCTGTAACTTTGTTTACATTCCAGCCCTTCACAACTTAATACCGCTTGAAGCATCAATAATATAGGGCACATTTCTGACTGTTCTTTAGATATTTTTTTATCTCCATGGGACTTCCTGGTTTGGGATTTTGTAGTTTACAGTTTCTCACTAATAGTAACTAGCTGCAGCATTTGGCCTTAAGAGTTTACATATTATTTAACTAGATATAGGCAGCCTATTTTAATTACAGCAAAGAGCCCTGTAGAGGGCTTGTCTGTTTTTCCCCCTACAACTATATCAGTTGGCTTAATAAAGATATTACCACTCCCTATAAACCGGGCTGTGATCAAGTT
Organism: Haliaeetus leucocephalus; assembly: GCF_000737465.1. Lineage (NCBI taxonomy): Eukaryota > Metazoa > Chordata > Aves > Accipitriformes > Accipitridae > Haliaeetus > Haliaeetus leucocephalus. Next base: position 6,626,591 of record NW_010972887.1, on the reverse strand, counting down.
CTTAGATATGCTAGAATTTATTAACGTACTTTTGCCACTTTAAAAAACACATCCTATCATAGATCTTCAAGTACTTAGATGTCCAATGCCTTAATAAAAGCGGTTTGAGCTTTCTGTAGCATGCACACATTTTATTTTGTGTGTGTGCACATTCCAGCACTTCTAAGCAAATTGCTCACCCTCCCCAAACCGAGGGTCATCTGCTCTTGTCACTGTATTAGAGCATGCTATTTAACTGTACAGGCTGAGCTCTTAGGACAAGCTTCCCTTTCCTGGGGGATGTAGAGCACAGGCTTTGCTCTCCCCTACCTGCAGGGCCAGCAAGAGGTACGTTCCTACAAGGAAATTCAACGTTCAGCATTATCCCACCACAGCGCGCCTATGTCCCTGGTGCCTCTCTGTCCTCTTCTTCAGGTCCCGTCTTATATGTTCTTGCTATACGCGCTCTCTGACCCCTATTCAGGTAACTTTCCACAATTTATTTCATTCCTTTGGATAGCAAAATTCTTGTCCAGGGTTGGCACTCCATGCACCTAACACCGATTCAGATCAGCCAGGGTCTTGCTGCTGTCGGCATTTCATTGAATTCTACATTTGAAGCCAAGGTGAGATACCGAGACTTCAGTTTTCTTTTTTGACAGGACTGCTTTCTTCCGTAAGGTATCAAATTAGTACCTGAACATCACCTACTAAATCGACCATGCATATTCACGACTCTTCTAACATTTGCAAGTAACATTACTACAAAGGAAAGCTCGAGACAGCTTGATTAAGCAACTTGCCCAAGGTCATACAGGAAGTTGTAGAAGAGTTGAAAACAAAAGCCAGATCTTCTTAGCTCCTGTCCAACCCTCTCTGGAATGAAAAGGCCAAACTGCTCTGTGGAAATATTAGTGGAGTCATAGATCTCATCGTATAAATTTCATAATGAATTTGCGACTTAGCAGAGAAAATACACAGAGCTCCCAGCACCGCTTTCCAAGGAAAAACTTCCAACCCCGTCGCAGCAGCTGGGAAGCATTCCCTGAGCGAGCGGTGCCGGCCGCGGTCACAGCCCCTCTGCTCAGACAGAAAGAAGAAAAGAGGGAATAGCAACACCCTGCACGCATCAGGCCATTTAATGCAAATGGGTTCTCTCATCCTATTTTCTAGGCACTTTCCTCCTCTTCAGGAAAGTGAAAACATGCATCTCTCGGAAAAGCTGCTGAAGTCACTCAAGAGTGAGTATGAAATTGTTCAGGATAGCAAAAGGAGCATCCAAAGTGCAACAAAGGCGGTATTTATGTCTGTCCTTCTCCCTGTCGGCGTGGCTCTCGGTGATAGCCACAGGAATAAACAATAGCCTTGGCCCCTTGGCTGCAAACCCTTCGCTGCAGAGGCCCAATTAAGTCGTTGAAAGTCTAAACACAGGCACAGGAATCCGCTAATGCGGACAGGCCTGCACAATAAGGTCTCATCCTGGCTCTGCTCCGCTCCTGCTGAGCACCACCTTGCTGGGAGAAGAGCCCCCCATCACCAGCGAGGCTCTTCCCACGGAAAAGGCCCGCTCCGCCTCGAAGCCCAACCCAAACGTGCACATTTCCACCCGTGTCGGGGAGGATTTCTGGCTCCGTGTGGCATCAAGCTCACGCTCGGTGACACGGGTCGGGCGAGCTGAGGTTCGCTACCACCCGACAAGCGCGCACACATGGTTGCAGGTTGTTAAAGAGCGATCCCCCTCCCCAGATCTCCGCCAGGTTCAAACCTCCCTAACGTAAACACTTCAAACAGCCGAGGCAACCTCAATAGCAATGCCAAGAGCAGATAGAGGCTTCGACATTGTCTCGGTACACAGGATGCCGGCTTGACATCATTTAGCAGAGACAATGCTCGCCCTCTTTCTTTTGGAACCACGTAAAAAACTTGGCCGAATATAAAACAACTTCAAAGACACATTTCTGTGCCAGCCAGGATGCATCAAAGTTGGGAAAGGAACGACCCGATTCACCTGATCCGGGGAGCTGATAGAGAAGCGGCTTTTATCGATGTACCTTCCCAGCGCTTCCTTCCTGCCCCCGATGCTATTTAAACCCCTCGCGCCTACCTCCAGCCAGACCTGCCGTCCTCCGCTCTAAGGAGGAGAAAGGAAAAAGCAAAGGGAAGCCCTAAAAAAAGGCGTCCCTTGCAAATTTCTGTGCAGTTACCGGGCAGTCATATCCTTCTGCTTTCCCCTGAAAAATCAAGTATCACCTTATCGTTTCCTCACCAAGATTAACTCCCGCTTCCTGAAGAGTATTTCTGAGGTAGAAAGCAGAGGTGGTGAAAAAAAAAAAAAAAATAATAATGGGGGGGAGGCTGAAAAGCCCAATCTGTCAAGCTGCATTTTAGAAGAAAGGAAAACTGAAAAGTGAACGTATTTAACATGAGCTATTTCCTGCACTCAGGAGGGAAGAAAGCATGCTACTAACTGTGTGCATGAGGAGATCTGCACTAGTGTTATCTCTGACCTGCAGCTTAGCCCTTGTGTCTCAGCTGCCAAAAAGCTCCTATTCAACGTTATGCTGAGTTCATCAATGCTCCACGTGTCAGGATCCTAACAGGAAAAAGCAGGACAGACAGTCACTCTATTCAACTGCCTGGGGACCCCATGACAACTAAAATCCCCTTGCAGACTGTCCCTATCAACCTACGGCAGGTCAGAGCGCATAACCCCTCCAGAACCGCAAGCCCAGGCCCACACCCTTTCCCCTTGTCAACATTGTCACTTTAAAACAGCCCATCTAGCCTTATCGCCAAACCTGGAGTAAGTATGACAATTAAGATGGATTGCAAAGCCTGCTTGCGCTTTACAATTAACAATAACTTGGCAGCGTGTCCCACGCAACTGTTGGGTGGTATGGCAAGAACTTTATCCCTGCTTAGTATTGCATTAGCATATTTAGTAGGCTGCAAGACATAATTCCTCAGATATGAACATATTTTGTCTTTTCAAAAAATCTGCAATTAAGCCATAACATGCAGGCAGTGTGCAGCCGGCAGTAAACTTTGTTATTAGGGGGACTGTGCTAAAACGGCCCTTTTTGACCTTATGTCAATTATCTATTTAATAAGGAACCTATTCAATTAAAAAAAAGTCTTAGCACAGTCTTTGCTAGGAAGCAGCAATATTCCAGAAACTACAGCTGATACTCGTTCAGCCCAGCACTCGCTCTGTTAACAGCACAGTGCTAAAGTGGGTTTGGGGGGAGGTTATTTCAGAGGTTGGGGCATTTTGTTGGGGTTTTTCCTTTTCAGTTTTGGCTAGAACAGGCAAATGCTTCCCTTGTGCTACTCATTTTAAAACTTTTTTGCTTAAATAATTGTCAGTGTAAAAGAAATAAATGCCAGTTAGCAGCACCTTCCTCTGCAAGTTGTGTATCTCTTCTCTCCAAGACTCCCACATTTACAGGTAAATTAACAGTCTTCTAAGTAATTAAACGCATTTGAGGAGCAGTTATTTAGCATGGCCTAACTTTATCAATTCCCTACATGCCTCACAAGACACGCTCAACCCCCCTAAGCTTTTTAAGTCTGTTTACAGTATACATTTATCTAGAAAATCTGATCAGGTGGGGGGGAGGCAAAGATCTTCCCTCGATAACCCGGACATTGTCCCCCTTGACATCTGTGTTGCTGGTGGACAGGATATCCTGCCAAATGCAAGAAGACAACTGTGTGACCCACCTTGGGCGAGAGGCACCGCTCGTTGATGCGAGCACAGCGGGAGCGGGTGCTGCCTCTCCTCGCCCGGAGCCGCATCCTCGGCACACAAAGAGCAGCCGGAGAGTTCTTGCAAAAGCAGGGGGAGGCAAAAAAAAAAAAAAAAGAAAAGTAAAAAAAAGAAAAAAAAAAGGCAGTTTAGGTGAGTAGCACATATTCGATAAGGGAAAGCAGATGAGAGCAACAAATGCAATTTAGCAGACAAAGTCTTTCTTCATAAAACCGGCAGAGGAACGGATTAAACCACCTGGCAATCTTGGCAAGAAAAAAAGAAAATCTCAGGCAGTGACAAAACCAAACAGGTGTAACAGGTATAAAACTTTTGCTTCCCAATAATACCCCTCTCTTCCCTGGAATGCTTTGACAGGTGCAGAAGTTCAAGTTACAGCGTGGAAGTGGCAAATAAATAGACAGCATTAGTGTCTGACGTGCTCGCCGAGCAACCGGGGATGTTAATAACTGGCAAGGTACACTAATCTCTGATTGCAACATTTGGTTTACCTTAATCTGGAGGGACAGCTGTATTAAAGAGGGAATTATACTAATCAGTTCAAGGCCCTTGCATATAAAACTTCCCATTAGGCTTAAAGTACAACAGCTTACGCTCATTCTCTAGGAGCCTTACATCTGGTTCTGAATAAGGCTGTCTCTCATTTGCAAGGTACAAACCGAAAACAAGGGAGGGGGGAGCTGACAGTTGCTGGAGGATGGTTGATAGAAGAACAAGCTACTAATTCTTTGAAATTTTTTACAGCGCAAAACTGGCTGTAAGGCATCTTAATACTAAAAAAACAGGCATGTGTTATCAACCCTAGGCCATTTTTTCCTGTTACCGGAGGTGACCAACATAAAATAAAATTGATGATGTCAGTCAAAAACAGCTAAGCACAAAGCTTGGCTTTGTTATCTTAAGTCAGAAGGTATGATAGGCCATGCCATATGGCTCTAATCCTCCTATATCTTCCATCACCTAACAGGCAACCTTCATGTAGCATGACCTTATTTGGCTGGTCTCAGGTTAGGGCTGCCCAAAGGGGATTTTTCTGTTTCTGCTATATCCAAAGGTTTATGTTGATTTTTTTTCTCTTTTTTTTTTTTTTTTTTTTTGGGCCCTGCAAACTATAAATCCGACTGATTACTCTGCACTCTTTTGCTTGACTGAGCCTTTACAATCAGACATCCCCGTTAACAATAAGCTCCTAATGAATCAAACATCTATGGCATTAGTTTCACCTAGCTGCCTCTTTCCCATGCACTGCAGCTCTTTGTCAGACCTGGCTTGATGAGAAAAGCTAGTGACACTTGGTGCACCTATTGATAAACAATTCAGTAATGAGGGGCATAACAAAAATTACCTAAAACAACCTGATTAAAAATGACAGGCAAAGGGTACTACAGAGCTTTGCAGTTAAGGTAACTCTCGTACGTCGGGAGAGATGGAAAAAATAATTAGGTGCAGCACAATTTGCTTTAAAATTACAAGTTCGCACTCACATTTTGGCTTTTTTTCCCCCTTTTTTGGGGGGCTAGGAGTTTGATGGGTGTTAAAAGGAAAATAGTCCATATTTTATAAAAGATTCATCTTTTTTGGAAAATTTGCAACCCAATAAGCTTTTTCTCTCTCCTTTTTGAAGTACTACATTAATAGCTAAATGCATTGCTATTTGTAATCCAACTTTCTATCTATAGCAAATTCCTATATTATAACTCAGCATTTTACTTCCTTTGTTTAAATATTGGTTTTGTTGCTTAAAAGCACATGTGGGCTGTAAACAAAGGATAAATAAGCTGTGAAAATAAAAGCAGGCTCCAAGGAATAAATAAGAACAAAATGGAAAAGACTGCACCAGGCTCCTGCGATGAATACAGGGATCTCTTTGTGAGAGGGGAAAAAATGTGTTAAAAGGGCACATACTGCAACTCTGAGGCAAACTTTGAAATGGAAGTGTGGAAGCATAAGAGCATTTGATTCAAAATCAGCAATGTGTGGGTTTGCATTTGTGTAGCAGCATGTTGGGAGGGTTTCAATCAGTGCACAGATGCACTTGAAAATCAAATATGGACATGGGGAATGTTTTTGGATATAGCAAATGAGGACTGATGACATGTTTACACTTTGCACATGGATCCAGTACAAAACCATACCCTGCAAAGAAACAATAACCACCATTTGCTGCTTTTCAGGGCTGTAACAAAATGGTGGCAAAGGAAGAGAATACAAGTGAGTGTCTCTTCCCACCTGGGAAGGGGCTGCACCGGTTCCCTGCCGATGGGCTTATTTTGCTCATCGCTCGCTTGAAATAGATAGGGACTTTTTAACAAATATTAAAAAAAAAACAAAAAAAACAAAAAAAACAAAAGACACAGCGGTCTGAAAAACAACAGTGCGAGGGGAAAAGGAGAGAAAAAGCAAGTTTCAATCACCATTAATGTCTGTCTTTGTTGTCAAAATATTTTCTTTACAGAAGAATTAAAATTGTAGTTGGAATGTCACTGAAATGGAATAGGGAATAAATGTAAGCAAATGCACTTTCATCTCCAATGGAAAAATTGCAGTTTTTACATTTCAGTATCTGGCTCTATATATCCTTAAAGGAGAAATTCCTGGCTCATAAATAATGAAAGTTTATCGAGATGGCAAAACTTTTTTATAAAGGCAATAGTAGTTGCAGGCAATTGCATCTGACCAGACTATAATGTATCCCTCTGGAAGGCAGCTCCAATTCACAGTGTGAAGTAATTTTTTGTGAATGTTTTCCAAACTGTGATGCATATTTTACATTTTAAAGGAAGAGGCAAAAGTTAGCTATCTATGAAGAAAGGGGAAAAACATCTGTTCTACACTTTCTGCTAATCAGACATTAAAGAAATGCACATGAACGAATATCCCAAGTTTTAAACTTCTATGAAGAGTTCATTTCAAACTTTTAAGAGGGTATCGTTATAGTTCGAATAGTCCTTCAGACATTTGACTTCTGCTACTGATCATTAATAATAATCATCCCATTTTCCCTTACACTTTTCAGCATGATTTCAGAACGTCAAAGCTAATTTTCTCATCAGCCTCAGACTTATTTAAAGCGCCGCACACTTGAGACTTCAGTTCTCTTCTCACACACTTGGGTTTTACAGGAGCGTGGGGTTAGCATCCAGCCTCCACGACTGTACGTGGCGTCAGCATCTGTCAGACTGAGTGCCACACGAAGCCGGCAGCTGGATTTTTCCTGACAGTACCTGAATCTGGGGGTCTCTTGGCCCTCCTTCTGGCACATGTCCAGCCAGAAGCCCATGGGTTTTTCTTGGTGATCCTAGAGCCTGGTTGGCATTGTGCATCGAATGAAAGCGGACTTATCTAAACAAAGTCAAGCTGTGGACTTCATGAGGTATTTGTGTGTGTATTTAGTAAGATAAGATGCTCAAACCATTAACTCTTAACAATTTTCTCTTTGCACCTTGCTAGAGAAAGATCCGATTGACATTTACATGGGGGCCACCTTGCACCACACTGTCCCATCTGATGCCCTGAAATGATACCAAAGAGCTTGGAGCTTAGGTGTGAGTCCCTGCTCCATGCAGAGCGATGCCACTTGCTTGAATGGAGTTACGACCGCATACATTAACTAGTGACTATGGCTCAGTAAGTACAATATTTTTTTTTTAGAAGTCTGTCTTCTGCTTTATTTCCAAGTGCATGCTCTAATCTGTTCATTGTATATACAACAAAGCCAAAGTGCTGGTCAAGGGAAATTATTCCTCTGTAGTCATGATTAAGGCCATGTTTACTATAGGCACTGCGAGTGCTTTACAGGACCTTCTCTGTTGGTAAGTGCCTCTCTCATGTAGACCTCCTGCACCAGCCCGGGGAAAACAGATCCTCAGAAATCACCTGCTTTACCGGCAGGCAGGTGGAAAAGCAGCCCTACACCTTTCACAGTTACACCTTAGCTTACCTTGAACGACAATCTGTGATCACAGGTACAATACAGCTATCACATTTCTTCAGCCCTGTTCTTCAAACTTCTCTCTTCTGGACATATCCTGCTTTAGCTAAGGATATAGCATAAAGGCAAAGTAAACACTAGTGAGTGATGCTTCCTTACATTACGGGACATTGACATTTTAAGCTCAGCAAGAGGTATGCTGAGTCCTGGCTTCCTCCATAGTTAGCTTCGACTCTCTGCTGTGTTATTTTGTACAGTCTTTGTACATCCAACAGCAAAAGGAGGAACATGTTAAACATCCAGGTATGTATGCTCCATAATAAAGGTTATAAGAGATTATTCTTATGAAACCATATTTAGGAAAGCAAACTGGAATTCTGAATTGTTTCTGTGATTTTCCTTTCTAGTACAGAGTAAGGCATTTCTATTTATTTCTCAGATACGAATGCAAAGTGTCATTTCCTTTTGATCGCCAACAATAAAAACAGTTGTGCTTTCATTTACCATCTTTTTTTTTTACTCAGCAAAGGAACAGATAGTCCAGTTGCTATAAAATTATCATGATTTCCAACTAGTAGAAATCAGTGTAGTGCCAGGGATGTCACTTAAGTGAGACCCCGAGTGGAAGGTAACACAGGTTACTCTTCCAGTCACACACAGAGCCAGCATCCAGACCACGGAGTGAGGCTTGAGGTGGTGGATACCAACGCTACCTCATCACATGTACTTTCAGGACTTTGCAATCCTTGGTTGTGATAGGACAACATGCAGGTTGTGGTAATGCAGGATAACATGTAGAACAACACTACCGCCTTCACCCGTGCAGCTTTTGGACCAGAAAACTCCCTGCTCAGTAGCTGTCGACTCATCTTTCTTCAGTTCACCTCCTGTTCTGTACTTTGTACGTTAGAGAAAACGGACCAAATGGATGAGAGACAGGCAAACCCTCACACTCTGGGCTGAGGAGGGATTAAAATCTCTTGATTGTGTATCTTGATGGTACTGAGAACAACTCAGATGCTTTACCACTTTGCCAGAATTAAATATTTTGTCTCTATTGTCCTTCACCTAAGAGCCACTTTAACACTGCAGTTTAATATTCATGTCATCAACACTGCAAACTATTAAAACCTGAATTATATAAATAATGAATTAATATGTATGTGCAGATCTCTATTTTGCCCAATATTTCCTACACCTTTTTTATTGGAGCCTCAGCATTCTGAAGGCAAATACAAATGATTCTTCCCCTTTCAGCCTGACTTCGCTGTCGCCATCACTGCAGCAAATTAGCAGCTCCACTCCAACCATCACCGTTATCCCACATGGAAGGGGACTTTGCTTGGGTACATCCAAACGGACCACTCCTGCCAGTGCTGATACCAGTTGATGTACACTAATGTGCCAGGCAGCCCCTCGATGGCCATGGGAATGAACTGGTTTCATCAGCATTCCTTATCGAATCCTGATGAATTTAGCGGCAAGGTCTGTCCTTACATGTGCAGAGCCTCCAAGGACTCTACTGGGCTCAGACATGCATGACCATGGCACAGGCCTTCAAGGTTAGGTGTCTATTTGATATTAGAGCCAACTTAGTGAATTTACTATAAAGGCACTCTCATATAAGAAAGCAAAATCTTACAAGGTTCAGAGTTCAGCTTCAGCTGGGATTTGCCTTCAAAAAACGGAACGTGGGTCTACATGCTCCGTGGGCAGAAATGAGCCCATGAGTTCTGTTTGCCTCAACAGAACAAACTCAATTTACATTGGCAGTAAATCTGGCCCTGGCTCTGCATTTTGGGAGGGAATTTTGAAAAACAACCTGCACCAGGATGTTCTTTTTTTCTTTCCTGTTTTTGAAAACTTCATTGGAATAGACTCTTTTGTGACTATGCTTTTAACCCAAACTCTGCAGTAAGGCCCGGCTTGAAATAAAAAGGAAACAAGATCAGCAAAGGTTCAGTTCTCAGTTTTAGTTTTAAGATGTTTTGGGGTACAGTGAAACCTGCAATATACCACCAATATTATGCCTGGAGCAAAATTTTTCAAGACTATATGCGAGCCAGGAGATGCAGAGGAACACCTGGTAAATTTTCAGATTCACTTGAGATGAGACACCCAGAGTAGCATGGTCCTCTAGAGTCATCTTACTATCAGAAATGCACTCAAAGGGTGTTCTCACTCTCTCTGATATTTATCAGATAAAAATACATTTTGTGACACTTCCGCTGCCCCATAGTTAATGGTAGAGCTATATTTATTTCTTTATCTCTTGAAGATCTGGCCTGATTAAGTAAAAAGACTAATCAGTAAAGACTACAAATTTATATAACTACAAGCCATAGACTAAGTAGGTTCTCTGTCACCACAGAGACCAGGTGACTTGTCCACATCACGGGTGTCTAGTTAAACACTTGCTCAAACACCCAATTTTGAGAAGTGCCACAATTTTGAAAGATTTCACTGAAAGCCAGGCATTAAGTTAGGTGGCCTTTCCTCAAGGCAACATCTTATTTAGATCAGGAGATCATTCTCCCTTCCTGCTCTTGAAAAACATTTTGCTATTCACTCAATGTGTCCTATTAGCAGAAAATAGAGAAAGTTCTGATGCATCATATCACGTATCTGAAATTCTAATTCTAATTAACAAGAAGTCATCTGTAGTTGTCCAGCATTATATTATTAATTCACAAAGTAATAAAGGGAAATATTTCAGACTGAATGAGAAGATAGGTACTGAATGGGGTCATAGGATTTCACTACACATAATTTGTCATGATCTTTAACTATTTCAAACCTATAGAAGTCAAGCTGTACAATGCCTTACCATGAATATAATTTCTCACATAGAAAAAGCAGTTACACGGGTATGATTTATTCTCATGAACTTAAAACCTAAATTAGATCTAAATCTGTATAACCCAGGGTTGCATAAGGAAGTATATTTTTACTGTGAATATGTAGACTTTTGCTCTTTATGTACTTTTGCGGAAGAAAAGTAATTCTAGGGACATTGTAATATGCTTTCTGGCATTATGATCAATACGTACATTAATTTATTTAAAAATTATATTTAGTAATGGGAACAGTAGATTTGATAATTCATTAGAAAAAGCACATCTCAGTTAAATTCTCAACTTTACATTCCAAAAGCCTCAGGAGGACTTTTTTTTTTTTAACCTTCACCCCAAAAATGAAGACTTTTCCAAATGCTTTGCCACCGAGTAAAACTTTCTTCTTCCTGCTCATTTCAAAAAGTTAAGTTAATTCTAAAGTATAGGGAAACCCAAAATCATTCGTTCACCCATTACCTTTCCAGCAAGAGAATGTGCAGTTACCAGAATTAGTGTTCTGAGAGTCCTTTAAATGCAGACCTGTAAGAGGAAAGTAAAAACAAATCAAAGTTAATTGTGACTGGCTGGAACAAAATGCTTAAATCAATATGACGATGGCTCATCTGCTCATCATTTAGCCATTACCTGGGAGACGAGGACCTCCTGCTATGCTTGATTTTTTTTTTTTAAATACTGATTTACCACTGCTTCAGTTCTGCAGACACATATGAAGCCAAAGTCATTCCAGACTTGCCCTGTCATACTGTTTATTCTTCATATCTTATTTTATTTATTCCTGTTTGTTCTTTACATTGGATACAGAGATAAACACACATAAACATTAGTTTGTTCAAAAAGTTTAGTACAACAGCAAGAGAGAGCAAAAGCAACCATCTCACATTTATAACATCCTGGAGAAAATGACATCATCATAATTCTCCTAAAGAAGAAAACCTATGTATTAAAAGATTTTGTCTGAATTAAACTTTACAATGAAGAGGAATGCTGCACAGTTGAGAAATATTTTGAAGTATTTCTTCACCACATACAGAAGCCAGGTTAAAATATGTTTCTAGCACAAGTTTAGAAATAGAAACCTCATTGTCTTGGTGTTCAACATACAAAAAGCCTAAGGACATAAGGCATATAACTAAGGAAAGGGCATTTTGGTGACCCTACAGACGCACAGGGCCTGATCCTTACCCTACTGGCACAGACAGAAATCCCAAATCTGTTCGAGTCGGTGGTGTTTGACCACGGTCTGCCATTGGGATCAGAATCAGAGCCCTCATGTGCATGCTTAGCTTTTACTGAAAGCCACAAAACTTCCCCAGAAACACAGCCCCTGGGTTTTTTAGGCAATGCATGTCTGGGCAGCAAAGGCTACTTGGTCGTAATCATTACAAAGCAAAGTCTTTAATTCTGGTTCCCAAACTTGCACACGTGACCATTTCTTCTTTTGGGGAGATGAGAGCAAAACAGGAGCCAGTGCCATCTCTGGAAGAAAAGGCTACGATGCAACCTCAAAATAAATACACTTATTTGCATATACAAACACGGGACTCTCATTTGTATCCACTAATATCCCTTCCTTAAACTGTTAGGAGCATCACATATGCTACAGCTCACACCAACCAGAATGAGGGAGGTGTTGGGTTTTTATATTTTTATAAGTTCATGTAACTCTACAGTCAAAGCAACTCTAGGTTCATCGGAGCTATCGCATAAAAAAAGCACTTAACACAAACAAGTTTATTTAATACTCAGCTGTCTTAACTTCAGTCCTCTCTCAGACCTGTATGCATACGGTCTTTATTATAGCCTAATCACACTGCAGTTACAGAAAGGCGAACTCTGAACTGAACAGCTACTGTCACCTCCCTCTCTCTTTTCCTTTCTCAGCAGGTTAAATGTGGAAAATGTTAAAAATCTACTGGGAGCGTGTCTAAAATGAAGTGTAAATAGGTATGGAAAACCTATGAGAAAACTGTTATGGAAGGTGCCTGAATGGCAAAGTGCAAAGGGTGACAAGAAGAAAATTGTGATGGCATACAAAAGGCAAGAGAATAAGAAAGATGTGATACAATAGATAGCTAGCGTGAGCCTATCAACTGGCTGGTAGCTCCTGTTCCACCCACCTCCCCCTCAATACCTTCATTTTTTTGTTATGATAAAGGACATTCATGATCAGTAGCAATGTTATAATGATAGTAAATGCAGGATTTAAGGTATATAAAACCTTCAGCCAACATTAGAAAGCCACCAAGGGGGAGTTACCTTGCACGAGGTTCTATTTAGTGATGGCTCCACTCTTTCACTCCCTGACTGCAAATCAGCATTTTTAGTGGACAATAGGCTCAGCAGTGGCCTTATGATTGCCTCTTTTCAAATGGAAATGGCTATCCTAACTCCTCTGCCAGGTTTTTCTTACTAGAGCACAAATTGCAGTTTACAAGGCTCTAAGGGGAAAAAAAAAATCTTAGCTGAATATCTTTTTTTTATTCGACAAACTGACATGTAAATTACCCTTTAAGTGCTCCACTCTAGGGCTCTGATCATCTCCTAATTGTCACAGTCAATTGTAGCCAACAGTCTCTTCAATCCCAAGCGCTTTGACAACAAGCATAAGGATCAAAGCAGAATCAGCTCCCTTCAATATCCTTCTGTTTAGGATGCTACAAAAAGCCTGAAAAAGAAAGGTGTAAGGGCATTAGTGGAGAAGGAACTGAGAGTAGAAAGTACTATAGCAGTCATTTTCTTCTTCACTAATATTATATATCCTTATATACTCTGTTATCCCATGTTCAGCATGAATACATAAACATCCCAGAGAATAAATATGGTTTAAAAGGACTCAGATATATTGCTACTTAAAAATGAATGCATAATGCATTTCTGCTGTCTCCTGCATGCCTCCCCCCCAACTTTCCCCTCCACTCTGGGAAGGAATACAACAGCAATCGGTTTTTAAGCAACTTTGTGGATTTTTTTTTTTCCCCCAAAGCTGTCCCACACTGTCTTCCAGGATGAGCTGGGCTGCAAACCAGCCTGCTCCGATGGAAACCCATCGCAAGTCATATTCAGGGGGCTGGTGCAACTTAGAGGAGAAGCAGGTTGTTTGTGCAGCTCTGCATTTGCTTTCTGAAGTGCCTATAACCCAAGGTCAGGCAAAGGCTGGAGTAAAACCCTCTCGTTCAGCTGGAGTCCAACTCTAAGAACAGCCAGTTTCAGTCACATCCAAAATGACCAGGAAGAAATACGTGAATAAATACAGCAGTCTTCAAAGTCTGCCCAGGGAAAAAAAAAATTAGTTGCTGTAATTCTGAAAGAAGATTCACCTTTTATTATATTCCAGACCACTTTAGATCAGCACCGCACTACAGCGCTTAAACAAATTTTTGTACTAGCTTGCTGTGTTTGATGAGATGAGCTCGCTCACTCTGCAATACGCTTTCATACCCTCAGCGCCTCGCAGATGCCTCAAAGTAAGCCTTGTTGAAGTCGTGTTTCTAGGGAATAGGAGTAAGGCGGAGCTATTCTGAGTCGTATTTTTACTTCAAAACTTGTACGTATCCACGAACGTAGCAGTAACTCCCACAGAGGCTCGCAAACAGCTTCTGCCACACGGGCTGCAGGGGAGGAATAGCACAGCTACTGCAGAAGATATGCTGCTGGAGTGGGAGAAAGCCTGCAGGATACCAGGGAGGCAAACTGGGGATGTGCCAAGCTCTAGAGTAACTCAAAAGGATCTCCAAATGGATAACCAGGCTCTGCAGGGTTAGGCAATTGGATCTTTTTGGCCTCTCCGACAATCTTGCTGCCACACAGAAAGGATGCAAGAGACTTCATCCATTTTCCTGGAGCTCTGTCTCTCCCACTCCTGCAAAAAGTACTTTCCACAAGAGATAGCTTGAACACCTAGAGTCCAAAAATAATGGGAGTTTGGAGGTGAAAACCTATTTGCTCCTTCATAAGAAATTCATTCACTTCTTACAGCTATTTTTAAGAAACTGCCACTTGACATTTCTTAAAGATGATGCACCTCATCCATTGGCTCACATAAGACTGGAGGAATGGTTAGATGAGACAGCTGGATGAGTTTAACTACCTGCTGCCCCCCTCCTACAGGTCCCACTTTCCTCACCCAAATGCTGGGTTTCTGTGTACAAGGTGAGCTGAGTCAGATACACAGACCAGCAGAAAACCCATCATTTGTGTAACAGGACGCCAAGGCAAGGCTTTAAGGTAGACGGTCCTACACCATCACCTACATCATGCTCCCCAAAGAGGACCTAAAGGTTTAAGGTGTATACGACAACCCTATTTTTACATAGAGAAGACTTGGAGCTCGTCAGGAAGATGGCACAGATCCAACTAGGCTTCCTACAGAGCCACCTCTGCACCCACCCACTGCCTTGCACCCAGTCATGCTCAGAGCCCCCAGCACCACCTTGCAGACGCAGATGAGCATTATTGAGTTAGAGATGCTAAATGTAGGTAATATATTAGGTACAAAGAGTACTGGTGAGAAAAGAGTGTTTTCCATAATGAACAGGAACAAAAAGTCAAAATTTCTCATGGGAAAGAGATTCCCAAAAATGTTGATTGGGAAACATCAAAAGCGCTCATTTGACTGATGTTGAAATAATACAGAAGGTTAATCTAATATATCATTTAAAATAAATACAAAACCAAAATTATAAAATTGAAGTGAAACATTTGTCTTGTCAAGCTGTTTTATTTCCATATTATCAAAGGGAAATATTTTAACTCTTTCTGACCAAAAATTTCACTGAAAAAGGCATATTCTAAAGAAAACATTCCAGCTTAGTGAAACACGCATTCCCCACCAGCGAATTTACAAATTTTTTGCAGCTCTATATACAGATCAATATCTTCTCCAGACAGCTAAATTCTGAAGTGGCTCCAGTTACAATGTAAAAAATATTTTCCTTGATATTCTGCTATACAAGGCAAATCCCATTATTTTCTAGGAAGATTATTCCAAGACACTAGGACACCTTCCAAATGAAACCTTCGCAACATTAGAAAATTGCTCTGTGGCTATTTAGCTCACTAGAATTAACTTGGTATATAGAGATATTTTCACCTCCTCATTCACCCACAAGAGTGCCACATGCCAAGAAAAAACTGCAAGGTCACCTGGAAGGTAATTAACTTTTTTTTTTTAAAACTGTGTTTATTTAAACAGCAGCATTTCCAAATAGCAGGACATCAGCTAATATAGACTGCCTGCACTATTTTCTCACCTTAACTTGAAAATACATCCAAATACTTATTACATAAAACTGTTGGTTCCCAGCTTTGTCTGTGGAGTTGTTGGCGATAGTCTACAGAGAGATGAGTAGCACAGTAGTCCTGGACATTTTCCTTGTTTCCAGCTGCTAAATCGAAATAAAGAAGGTTAAAATAAAATTCTTTTCCTATCAGAACTTTTCCATGGAGATAATTGTTATAGTGTTTGCAGGCTACGAATTTCATTACCAGAAAGTGGTAGAGGGTCCACATGACCATGAATGGGAGGAGATAAGCTCAATGAGACAGTTTTCCCTTAAAATAAGACACACATCATGCAAAAAGTTGAAAAAAAACCCCTGCCCTATCAAAGAATATGTTCTTTCTTTCAACGCAAGGAACCCACGGCACTAGAGACCACAACATGGACTAAGCCATTTGTTGCACGTGATCATTTCTTGACACTTCGGAGTTGCAATTTATGATCGGCGATGGAACGATTGCCTCGCGTGACTGCTACAAGGGGAAAGATGCCGTAACGTTGCTGGTGCGCTGGAGCAGCAGGCAAGAAAACGGCTCCTCCAGCTGCTTCCCACCCAGGGTAGCAAGTCACGGGGCTGCCCTGGAAGCGTTACCCCAAAAAGGGAGCTCTGAATGCCAACCAGAAGCACGGTTTACTGATAGGATGCTGGTGCCCTTTCCTACAGACTTGAGCATAAACCCCCAATCTGGTTGTAAAGGAGAGGCATAATAGTGCTCATTGTGTCGCTGACATTTCTCTCGGAGGGGGTGGCTTTTCAGTAAGCAGTTATGTTTCCTTATTTAGTTCTCCACCATAATCGCGGATTTTTGCAGCCCTTATTTTTATGCTTCTGAAAAGTAAAAGGATGAAAGGTTTACATCTGGGAAGGCTAGAAGTGACAGCCGAAGCACATGCACCGGCTTGATGTGAAAGTCCGTGGCCACATAACCACTTCAGGACTATTGCAAGATTATTGATACAGCTCCTAAATTACCAACAATTAACCAACACGCTCTGGTTGTGAAATCCTTGTTCAATTCAGTCTTTCAGGTAATGAAGACGTACTATTTCTTTCTGGGATACCTTGTAAGTATCAGTGCTGAGTTTGCTAAGAATATATAGCAAGTCATTACCTCTGCAACGGCCAAAGCCATGTGAAGTGCCTTCAGAAGTCCTTAGGAAGCCATCTGCTTAAGCCTCAGCTGGGACTTGTTTTAAGGAAGTCACATGCTGCTTTTCAAGTGATTATTTCTAAATGGTGCTCAGGGGCAAGGAGGGAGGGTTGGTGACCACAGCTCCTTCTGTGCAAAGGCAGAGATTCAAGCCATTGCATACTGACAGCAGCGATCACAGGATTTATGCCGAAGGAGCCAAATTGTACGCAACTGCTCGCTCTTGGGGAGAAGAGGATTTCTTGGGTGTCTTCATAGCTCGTTAGCACAGTTTCTACCGCAGTTAGTTCAACCACACAGCTTCTACTCCAACCACATCCTCCTAAGCCCAGGAAAACATCGCAATCCCATTTTACGGGGGAGGACACAGAGGCTATTTTAACAGTGGGATCCAATTCTATTAAAAGCTAATGAGAAGATACGCTGTCCAGTGAATTCACCAAAGTCATAAAAAATGGGTTTCAGAGCCAGGGCCCCAGCATAGCAGCTCCCAGGCCCTAATCTGGGCTCAGGCTGCTCAGTATCACAAAGTCCTTCTTGCTTTTAACTCCTGCTAGGTCAACGCCAGGCAGCTAAACGTACGTTGAGGACATCGCTCGCTTCCAGGTTCACACGCGACAAAATGCAGAACAAGGGCATCCTTCACAGACACCGACGTTAGAACTTGATTGTCAAGAAAGCTGTTTCAAATAATAACCAGGGAGTTAGAAAAAGCATGCCTAACCACATGTCTGTTAAGAAGAATATTATGCAGCATGTATCAGCCCAGACAGGAGCTTGCTTCATAAAACTGGTTTCAATATAGGATTTGAAGTATGTGGCAACTGATAGAGTGAATATAGACATTATTTTACACTGGGAGAATTTCTATCTATTACTAAACTGTAATTTTAATTGACATTAAGCAAGAAGAACCACAAGAGCAGAGCGAGTGCCCATTTCTCACAGCCCATCTATCTTGTGTATAGTTACTTAGGGCTCATATACCACCAGTTTAGAAACAGGCATAATTGCTTATGGTCAACATCGTATCACTGCCAGATCACACATTAAACAGATAACCACTATTATTATACGAGCAACTTCCTTGACCTTATATTTTGGTCTGGCTCCGAATTCCTGTACTTTACCAGTTTGGTTTGTTGCATTATGCCAGCCTTCTGCCTGTACATGTCATTTTCTACTCCTGTAAGTGACCGGTGCAATAGAGAGCTTACTATAAAAATGCCTATTTGAGCACATGAATAGAATAAATTCAAGAAATATGATCACAGTTGCTCCTGCAATGTTTTTATAAACACAGAGTCTCTGCTTTTTTATTATAGTTAAGGTACAGTGTGTTATTTGGCAGAGGAATCTGACTTGAAAATGTAAAAGGTTCAGGCAACCACACATTTGGAAGTAGAAATCTTTCCTTAAAACATGGCTCTGGTTTTTAAACATAGCAAAATTTCTGGAAACTTCAGTTTCTCAAAGTCTGCCAAAGCTCCAGTCACATGTAACATATTCTTGGGGCTTACATATAATGTTTCAAGTAATAAACAACATCTTGTTTAGAGCAGGATGGAAAAAAAGGGGTAAAGCACTCATTAGGAGTCAAAGCTCTACATCAGTACTAAAAACAAAACATGTTTCTTGCAATGAAACCTCAAAATAACTTTTATAATGTATTAAGAGATTCATGTGCTCTTCACACCTCTAAAAACTGCAGTTAAAATCATAGGTTAAATTCTTACAGCAATTAGATAAATTATATTATAAATGAAAGAAAATGTCATACTCATTGAAGTGCACTCAGGTTTTCAGTAACAGAAAGAAAAGTTCTGTTCACCCTAATTCAGTAACAGAATGAGTTACATATTGTACCTAACTATACATCATCATTAGCCCTTCAATGCTCTCTGTATAACTCATTTATCATGCACTTTTTATTCAGGAACAAGGCTGTATTTAAAAAAAAAAAAAAGTTGTTTCCATACGAAGGCTCATCATACAGAATATTCACAGCTTAAATATATGCACAGTCATCTCTACTAGTCAGACACCATTTCAGTCCGCTCATCGCAATACACGTTAACAAAATGATATTGAGATACAGAAATAGCACACCGCAGCCAGGATTGAAGTATGGGCCATAATACCTACCTTGCTGGGATCTAGTAAGGTTTAATTAATTAGTGCTTATGAAGCACCATGAGCTCCTCAGATCATCACTTCAATTCATTATCACCCCCATTTGTTTTGTATCCCACTTTCCCCCTTAATTCAACAGTGAATTTCTTTCAGAAAGTGTTGCATTTATAGAGTAATGAACAGATGAAAGCAGTTGGAGTGATTTGGCCTCGCTGCATTTGCAGGAGTATAAAAGGGAGCAGGAATCCTTCCCCCTCCTTTCTGCTCAAATCATTTGGTATAGGGTCTGAGGAGAGCATGGAGCTTCACGATGTGCAATGCTTTTCTCTAGAAGCCAGCCCTGACCAAAACTGTGTCAAAATGCAGCAGAAAAAGTCAAAGGTAAGAATGTAACATTAAAGAATTTGGCATTACCCTAGGAAGCTTCCTTACTCGCATCTGTGTTAATTAAAGATGAGCATGAGCCACAAAGCTCAGAGGGGAATGGATGCAGGCATTTGGTTCTTGGCTCATCTCTAATAATTATTAGATACATTCGATGGAAATAGTTGGAAAGAAAATCAATAAGAGAATGAATCAAGAAAATTAATGGCAATTTCAAATACTTACATGTATAGGATTCCACTCAAGGATGGGACAAGATAAAATTAGTAGTCTGTATTAAAACAAAACATAGTTTGATCAAACTTCCATTCAGTGTAATCTTCTTTAAAGACTTCAGATTTTGGCATTAAAGAATGTGGGTTAGAAACCTCAACAGAGGAGAAAGGAAAGATTACCTGGTGGAACTCCAAGGTTGCTATAGACTTTCAGAGAAGAAACCAGATTAAGACAACAAAATTACTGGTGGAAGAAAAGCTGATAAAGAAGACTAGAATTTGATAATGGAGGAATTTAATTATTCAGGTATTGATTGGTATGATAACTATGTGGAAGCTAACAAAGTTTGTTTGTAGTGGCAATGCTATTAGTCCACTGAGCAGCCAGTAGCTATGATGAGCCCCATACTTGGAGATAGGCATGTATACTGTTATAAAATTAATTTTAATTATAAAATTTAACTTTAATTATGTTTAAGTTCAATATAACTTTTAAAGTTAATGATAGGGAGTCTAAGCCTCATTATTATAAAGATTCTCATAGATTTAAGGGATAAATCAATAGAAAACATTCTTACCAAGAAAAGCTAGGGAGATTCACAAAGTAAATGGACTCAGGTCAAAAGAACAATTAAGAAAACCCAAATATGCTCTTATTAGTCATTGAAAGAGAAAATCTTACTAACAATAAAAGAATTGACACAGCCAATGGTGGAAGGAATTGTGCCAATAACATGCGACAGTGGCAATCTGATAGTTGTGAACCAGAGGAAAGTAAATATGTTTTAGTGGGGGGTGTTTTGTAGTTATACTAATTAAAAAGTTCTTCTGACTGGACTTCAAAGATGGGACCTCATCTTTCAGGACTTACAAATATAGTTTCTCAGTTGGATATTTTTGTTCCTGGCATACCAAACCAAGGGCTTAGCAGTTTATAAATGGAATTGACCTCGTGCGGTCCCATGACCAGAAGACTGGTCTCCAGTTCCATATATTATATATTTAATCACTGTAATATAATCAACATACCTGGGAGCAGGTACTTAAAATCCAGTTCTCCCCCAAGATAGAAGAGCTCCAGCAAAAGGAGTGGGCAGCAACCACCAGAGCTTGTTGAAGCCGAGACCTTCATCTTTTAGGTCTCCTTCAGACCAGTGTTAAAATTGACTAGGTTTTCCCATGGGCTGGACACACACTTTCATCACCAACTTATGTGAAAGCAAGCACCAGCAGCTGATGCTGTGTTTTGTCCAACACCGCAGACTTCTCCGCTGTTGAAAGAAAGGTGGCTAACCCTGGTGGGGTGGAGGTTAGGGGACCCCCCCCAAGGGTTTGGCATGTTCCCAGGCTGCTGAGTAATGCATGCGGAGGCTGTCGTGTCCCCAGAAAGCTTCCTGGCTTAAATGAATGTTGTTTTGCCTAGCTCTTCCCTTGGCTTGTACAGAAAGCTTAACTCAAATCCAATTGCCATCTTGGGTTTCTGCCACAGGTGAGAAAAGAGTGGTCCCCAGTTGGTCAAAAACTTGCCTATCGTCAGACTTGTTTTCTCATTGATTAAAAAAAAAGATGAACTCTTTTCACAAAAACTTATCATCTTTCAGGGCAAACCCCAGTTTTCATTTTAAGAAACTCAAACTGGAAAAAAAGAAGATTTTTCTTTTCCATGAAAAAAATACTTCTTTGCAACCACAAGGCTCCACTGTTTGTTCCTCTCCATGATTTATAATCCAGACTACAGCTCATGCAAAGTATTATTGCACTTCAGCAGAGAGCCCTGTTCATGGAGGACCTTGGCACCCAAACTACAGCACCTCTTAAACAGGTCCAGTAAGAACTAGATTACACAAACTCCATTTGGTTTGGTCTTAAATTTTTCATTTGGTTTCAATTCAAGGGGAGGGACTATTTCCTGTGTAAAATGTTAGCTTTCCAATATTACAATCAAACTAAGCATGAACCTAATATTAATCAGGTTCGTCATTGTAATAGAAAGATCTGCAGATGTCAACAGAAAGCTGGGAAGGATAGTAAATATCCTAAAATAGTCAAATAAGGGAAAATAAAACACAAGAAATTACTAATCTGAAACAAAATATTACATAATATATAATTTAATAAAACATTAAGAATTCTTTTTGCAGCAGCAAATAAAAATACACTTCTTGAGCCAAAGAAATCCCTAAGAAATGTGGATAGAGATCTGTAATAAATCAGAAATGTTAAGAAGCATCCCAACAGTCATTTTGATCTCTTGGCACTGAAGCAAAGCAAGTGCAGTGCATAAGGGTTAACTCCTCAGCTCACATAAATCAAGTTAACACCATTTAAGTTAGCAAAATGTATTCAAAGTCAAATTCATTTACTCCAGCCAAAGATCTGTCCCTAACTATATCCTTTGCATTTTATACTGCATTAACTATTTTAACATATTCAGCTTTAAAGCCCAATATACTTCAATATAATTTCCATTACGTATATGCGCTTTTGTGTACACATGCATATGCAGAGGAATATATACATATAAAATATTTCTGAAAAATCATAATATAAACAAATTAACATAACACAATTCATAGCTATGAAAAATAGAATAGGGATGGTTTTGCAGGATTTAGTAAGGAAACGCACTGAAAATCCTAATTTGAGTACACTCAACCAATGTGGATTTATGAGCAGGAAACCTTGCTTAAATAATCTGTTGGAATTCTTCAGAGATATCCCTGCCAAGGTAGAAAGAAAAATACTGTGGATGGTATACAATATGCCTAGACTTTCAAAAGTGTGTTTGATAAGATCCTACACTGGAGATTACCAGCAAGGTACAGAGCCATCGCATAAATGGTAACAAACTTTAATGAACTGATAACGGTCTGAAAACAGCATTCACCGAATGACTTAGAGATTGGCAG
Organism: Haliaeetus leucocephalus; assembly: GCF_000737465.1. Lineage (NCBI taxonomy): Eukaryota > Metazoa > Chordata > Aves > Accipitriformes > Accipitridae > Haliaeetus > Haliaeetus leucocephalus. The sequence goes on along the minus strand of NW_010972887.1, from coordinate 6,603,987 downwards.
TCAATACAGGATAGGGCTTTGGTCAGGTTAGGATCTTGTCTTGTCTCTAATCTATGTAAAAGAATTAAATCAGAATATCAAAAGTATCAAAACGTCCCAGGAGACATAAAAGTTACAGGGGCTCTAACAACAATTGTCTAACACAGGTTAGAAATGCAAGATCGAGATCACCAGCAAATGCAGCATCAGCACCACCAGGAACGTGCTGCTGTGCTGGAGCACACAGCTGAGAGAGCAAAGTAAACAGGTTTTTCTGATGCAGTGGAAAATGCGCAAACACGCTCCACGTGGGCAGAGGGATGGAAAGAAATGGTGGAGGGTGCTAAGCAAGGGGAAGAGGGAGACCTAGGTGCTGCTTGGAGAGAAGGGAAGAGCTCAGAGAGGAACTGGAACTCCAGGAAAAGGGAAGGAATGAACAAGAGGTTGCTTTGAGCTTTTTAATCCTTAGGAGATGGGAAGTTTAGAGGAGATTAAAAAAATCTTAGAAACTTAAAAAAAAAACAAACCGCCCAACCTTTTTTTTCTATCTCAATTTAATGCATAAGTGTTTGGGTAAGACCTTTTACCCCAGGGATGGCTACCTTATGTTTTTAATGTAAGGGTCAGATAACAAAGCTAATCCTGTTTCCCTTGAACCCAAGCCCCATGTAGTTTTGAAGACCTGCCAGTCTCTTTCTGCCCCAAGGGTGACAGACCTGGGTCCAGAATAGTTCAGTGTGGCCGGCAGACCAGGGCACAGGACAAAAGCCTTGGGGCTCATTTCTGGGGTAGCACCGAAGAGATTATGGCTCTAAATCCCATTTACAAGAGCGTCTCCTCACCAAGAAACACAATCTGCATTCACTTTCAGTGTGCTCCTTGAAAATGGAGGGGTTTTAGGGACCTGGAGAAAAGTGAAGATGCTGGCTGGGACCCTTGACCTCACTCCCAGTGGGATTTTTGATAATCCCCAGGGAGCAGGGCCATGAAAGGAAGATGGCACAGAGGCAAAGAAAGCAAGAACAGGGCTCTGAAGTCCAGTGGTTTGGCCCTTCACCTGGCAGAAGGATATGTCCTCCAACAAATTTTGATTAAAAAATAAAATGAAGTGAGAAAACTGCTAAACAAGGCTGAATGGATCCACTCCAGCATCTAAGGTTATTTAACTAAAGACATTTTAGTAGTCATTTTGTCCCTGACGGTAACTACCCAGAATTTTACCAGGTATTTAAATAAAACATAGCATTAGTTAAGAATGGGCTCTGCTCACTATGGCTTTACTACTTTTCTTAACTTTTACATCCATGTTACTTCAAACAACTTGTCCAAAGCTAGAGCCAAATTCTGTCGGCTTTCATGCCGTATCTACTCCACTCATTTTAATGGACCATCTTTCAACAGCAAGACCAAAAAGATTTGGTCTCATGAGCATTTAACAGAACTGTACAAAGTTTAAAATTTCAGCTTATTATACTTTTTTTTACTAATTATTCTCTTTATTATCCTTATGCAAGGACCCTCACAAAAGAGCAGTCTGACATTGTGGTAGTCACTACACCAACTTCAACTTTTGCAAAACAGTACATTTAGGCAAGGAATGAAAAAAACCAAGGATTTAAGCTATGGGTGTTTGCAATCCAACAGATGCCGTGGGAAATGTCTTTTACATCCCTCATTGCCCAAAGCAATCCTGTCCAGGCCCCAAGTGGCATTTGCAATTCCTCTTTGGATCACCAGCTGTCTGGTAAGGTTGGATTCAATCCTCCAAATTCAAAGGTTTGTTGGGGTTTTTTGAGACTCTTACAGGGTTTTCTTTATCACTGAGGATCCTGGACAATATAAACCTGAAGTTTTCTGTGTCTCTTGGATACTGTATACTGACTTTTTTTTTTTTCCCACCGGCTATGTGTCTGTGTTTTCCTTTGTCATAACTGTTTCTTCACTGCCTGAAACCAAGAGATTTCTTATTTTTCTTCTGTTTCCAAGTTTCTCAAAGTTCCCTGTCCACCCAGTGCTGCCATCTTAGTTCCTGAACAAAACCTCAGTGTTTCTCAACAGGGTGCAGAATTTCTTCCCCTAAACAATCTCTGCTAGCAGTGCCTCTTTTTTCAGGGGAAAATCTTAAAGGAAAAAAAAAAAATCAAACCTTCTATTCATTGTAAAAGCAAGTTGCTTCCCTAAACAAGAGAGCATAGTTAGATATCAGAAATAATTATAAAAATATTGGTCTTCTGTGATTTCAACGGACTTAACAAATTTAAGTCTTTTCTCGATCTTGCATCACAGCAACCTACTTTGCCTGCTTCCCACTTTATACTTCACCCAGAGTATTTTTGTTTCACCAGCCTATTGTCTTTGAAATTTCAAAATCATGCAGGTTTATTTGTGACTTGTGCTTCTTTCCCCGTGCTTGTGTTCAGATCTCTAGTGACATTCTCCTCTGAGTTGCCTCAGAGGAAGGGAAAAACCCAGGTTTTTTAAAATGTCGGCATTCTGAGGAAGCATCTGTATGCTAATTCACTCTCAACTTTGCTAGCAGAAAATTTAAAGGAAGATAGTTTTTAATAAATGAAGACCAGTTAGCAGTTAGAAATCTTTGTAACGTTACTAATTTCGTGGGAGCTTTTTTCCTCCCACCAGCCTTCAAAGCTGTTTCTTGACTTTAGGAGATCATTATAAGTTAATACTTGACTACCAAATGTCCCGCTCCACCTTAAAAATTGTACTGAATCTGTCAAACATCAATTTTGAATCAATGCCAATTCAGTATAAATAAAGTGTGATATGGACACTGCAGCAAAGGATAGCCTGCAAATCAAAAGAACTGTTATCGCACAAGGAACGTGATAGATTTTCTCCAATAATTCCAATTTTGATCACCTTTCCCAGAGAAGAACTTTAGTGACTCAAATAGGAATAAGATATGAAGCAATCGTTGTTTCTGGCTGTTAAAGATGCTTGATATAAATGAAGCCTGAGCCTAATCCTTTCTAAAAAAGACCTAAACATTAACATTTTCATAATTAGGATGAAAACAGAAGTAGTGGTTGTATCTGGTGAGTTTAAAGGGGGGGGGGAAGATTATGTCAATTAAAAATGAAAGGTCTAAGAACAAACAGTAAATTCACATAGAGCTATCCGACTCACAGTGTAGTAGGCATTATGTCAAATAAAACCACCGAGTGAACTGAAGTATTAATGAACAGAAGAGATAGCCAGACATGTTTATACAGGCAGACAGGGCTGGAGGATATATTGACAACGCGGGGAGGTGTGTGGTAATAAACTTGAAGGGGGACAGACTTGTTGGGCCAAGTGTCCCTTTCCCGTCCAGGAATTCCTCATGTCCTCATTACCCTTTCACCTCTGGACAGCTGCAATATTAAAATCTGGCTCATGTCTTAAGGAAATTGAGTTTAATGTCCTTAATTCAGTCCCCAGTCCACATATATCCATATCACAAAACAATCATACAATTTGGCTCGATGGACGGCGTCTGCTCAGGAAAGAGGCCCATCCTGGAATGGCAGGGCTGTTGCAAGGCAAGTCTAAGACCTCCGTAAAGCGCGCGTAGCCTGTGTAATGCATCCATGGTACGTTCACCCTTGAGAGAAACCATCTTATTTTCATTCCTCTGTTTTTCTGGTATCCTTTGCACGCGGCATTTTAATTACCAAAGCAATGGGGCATGGTCCTATATCACGACAGCAGCCAAGCTGGACAAGAACGAATGCAGCCTCTTGGTTTTCTCATTTTTTTTCTTCACCTCTAAAGGGAGGGTAACCTCAACAAGGAGCAAGTTATGGGCCTGATTCGGTACGACTCACTCCTTTCTCAAGCCCAGATGAGGGCTGCAGGGTTAGGTGCTGCATCGATAGATAACGGGGCAGAGAAAATATTAGTGGCATGTTTTGGTCCTGGGGATTGATATGCAACGCTCCGAACGCAAGAGTCAACTGCTAAATAACCTGGAGTCAGAAAGGGGCAGAGCGGTTGCGGCGGTGAAAAAAATGTGAAGGGGATAAAAATTAATCATCAAAAAGGTTTTATATTTTATGTGAGTAAATCATTTTAACTAACTGATTACATCATACCTCCAGCCAGGCTTCCGATCTGAAATCTTCAGGAATTGGTGGGCAGGGATGTAAAAGGCACTTGTTCTCCTCATCTGGAAAACAGTTATGTGGCACATTTTCCAACATTGTGGTTTTTTTCTCTGTCTCTTTCTTTAAGAATATTTTTTTTTATGCTTTTGTGATAATTTTCTTCTGATCTATTTGCTTACTGACATAAGGAGCATAACATAGTATGTAGATACTTAAAGAGTATTAGTAGAAATGTGAATGTACTGGGTGCATTTTGGGTGGAAAGAAGGGTGTAAGATGGAGGATAAGTCTGTCGGCTTGAGGCAGAAGCAGCTGATTTGTAAATAACAAAATTGTAGGATTTATTCTTTTTGATGCACTGCACTTTTATTAAAAGAAAATCCCCTGGAAACCTCTGTAAATGGCATGAAACATATAATTAGACTTAGCTTTTCTCACTCTCTGCTTATTTAAATGCTCAGTAACTTCAGCGGTGATTCAGTAACAACTGATTTTATAGAAACATCTGACAACGAGAACAAATATTTGCAGTATTTTCAGTCTCTGCTCTATATTTCTCCCTGCTCACCACGAGGCACGAGGGAGAGCTTGCCTGCCTTGTGCATAGATCAGCGCCGCTTTCTCCACTGCTCCCACTTCTAACCACATCCACTTTCCAATGCTTAAATATCAGGTGTGGCTTTTCACACCTTGATCCTTACCTCTGGACTGTTATCCCCCAAATTCTGGACACGGACCTCACTTGATAGCTCCAGTCCTCCCCTAAATGGGTGCCACCACCAGGCAGGCTTTGGCATAGGCAAAGAGAGCACTGCCAGGTGTAGCGGGTGGGTGGTGGCACAGCAGCTAACCCAGGCACTCACCTGCCCCAACAGCAGATATCCAAGGCTGTGCCACGATTGGGTTTGTTTTCTTTTGCCTGGGCTCCACCACTTCCACCCTTTCCCTGCTCGCTAGGGAAAGAGGTCTTGCACGTAGTGACCCACCCCAGCAAAGTCATCGGGACAGATTAGCTATTAAATTCATCCCGGGTTGCCTTCGCTGCCCTGAACCTCCCCACCAGCTCCCACAACCATCAAAGCAAACCCTGGGTCATCTCACTGATTTTGCTTTCACCCTTTGGGCAGCAATGGTCGGTCCAGTTTACGCTCCTGCAAAGGCCAGTGGTAGGTAGGAGGAATCAGAATGACTGTCGCCAAGTCCAACCTCTCCACCCAGGACCAGCCACCCCAGTGCAGGGGTTGTAGTGTCCCATTCCCTGCCCCTCATCTCTTGGCACCTTCTGGGGAGCACGGTGGGCCTGTTCACATCTCCGCTGGTTTTGGTGGTATCTACTGCCCATGCCACATGCAAAATTAAAGGCCAAATAATGAATATCACTCTCCTAATATGTGCAGTGTGCTGGATCTATGCAAATGCCTTTACTTGTGGGGACATGGCTCAGTCAACTTACGGCACTGGAGGTGATAGGCACTTGGCGTTGCAGTTCTTGACTTCCAAGAGCCAAGGACATCACAGCAACCCAATCCACATTGCCAAAATTATTCTAGAGAGCATTTTTCCTCCTCCCTAGCCCAGAATTTGGGAAATCACAGCCATTCACAACCTCCTTGTGGTAGGCCCTTTGGCAGGTGGACCCACTGGGTGAACACCAAACAGTATTGCCGTATTCTGCCTCATGCATTTTTTGCACCCATTTCCAACCTGTCAGAACAAGGGAAAGGAATACAGTCAATATAGTCACTTCTGAATTTAAAAAAAAAAAAAAGATAAAAATAGCCATTTTTAGAGGGTTTCAGGTTGAAGGTTGCTTGTCAGAATCCAAGAAGAGAGCAGCAGTTGTTCTGACACTGCGGTTTTCACATCCTTGTCAGAGATTTGAAGCAGGATAGCTGATGTGTGTTAAAAAAGGATGGTAAGGTTTTAAAATAGTTTAGATGCTGCCTGGAGCAAGTTTTAAGCGATATAGTTAGAAGCATTGGTAAGAGCGTACATACACCTAACACTATCCGTGTGGGGAAACGACTTGTTCAAATGCCGGTACCTTTAATGCGACACTGACCTGGAATGCCACGGAGCAAGTGACCCGGAGAGGTGTCAGAAAATTTCCCAGGAAACGTTTTTAAAACATAAATTGGGGAGGGAGTGAGAACGTGGAGAAAACTTTCATGGCAAGGGAAAAAAAAAACTCTCTCCTGTTTTTGACAGCTCTAATAACCCAGAGTCTAAGATTTGGGCTTGGAAAGGGGCCAGTTGGCCAAGCCTCCATCCACAGACGAGCTGGAGATGATGCTGATAGTCGGAGGGAGGCGAACAGAAGAACTGGCAAGTCCAATGCCACCTCTGACGAAGGGCATGTCTGCCAGTTCGTGGGTAAATCTGCAGTTTAGGTGTGCAACGGTCAGTGGGACGTGTGCCTCTGCTTCTCTTGATCTCTAATACAGTCAGCAGAACGGCAGCAATTTTCCAGATATTGGGCAATTCTGTACACATGGAATTTCTTTGAAAATTACCCTGCAGTATCTAATTGTTTCAAATCATGTGGGTTTTTCTAAATATCTCTGTAACCCTTTCGTTTCTGTAGATTTTAAAATACATCTCCTGAAGCCACAGACAGAAGAAAATGTTTTCCCCAGGGCCGTGATAAGAAATAATTGGGGCAATCGATCGACTCTGAAACTTTTGGATGGCCATCAAAATGTCAGCTTTGCACCCAGGTTCCCTGCCAGTAATTTCACCTCTATTAGCTTAATCAGTGGTCAGTGGGAAAAATAGCGAGACACTAAGAAAGCCAGGGAAAGTAAATTTGATCTAGTCCCAAATAAGTAGAACAGGGGCTACTCTGTAGTTATGTAATTTATATCCACTGTTCAGCCTGGGTAAAACAAAACCAAAAATCTCCATTTTCCATGTTCCTAAATCCACCACAAAGCCGTCCATCGGCCTCACGAAGGCACAACGACATCCGAGGGGCTTTGGCCGACGTTCTCGGCCCCGGATGCCTTCACCCCAGCGCTGCTGCCGCTCCTGCTGCCCACGGCAAAGGGGTGACCCCGACCCCAAAAGGGCTCTCTCCCTGTGCAAACAAGTGTGGGTGCATCTCGGGGATGTTTGCTTTCTCTCCCGCTTTTAGAATCAAAAAAAGAGGTTTAACCCCAATTCCCACCTCGTCCTTTTGCAGAGAGCTCGCTGCCGTTGCCACCACCCTGATGGCGAAAGCGATGGCAGGTCCGAGCACCGGGCTCAGAGCTGGGCCCTCCGTGCTGCAAGTGTTGCTCAAGTTTACCGCTTTTGCTATTACAACTTCAACCCCCCCTAGGAAAAAAAAAAGAAAAGAAAAAAAAAAAAAAATCTGTTATCACTGAGCATATGCAACTGCTAAACATCCTATTCAATATAACTTCAGCCTGTTCTGAGAACTACATTTCACAGTTTCTTTATACAGTATCTGTCTGTCAGATATTGCCCACTAGATTACCATAGTCTATATAATATACTTTCACTGTAAAAAAAAAAAAGTATCATTGGGGCGTATTTTTTACTAACCAGTGTGGGGAAAAAAAAAAAGATTAAAAGTTTTATTTTAATTTTACGTTTCGCATATACTGTCTTTCCTATATAAATGGCACTAAGCAAATTTAAATACTACCATGTAATTGTGCCTCTGTTTTGGTGTCATTTCTTTAATCTGCTAAACATAAATAGTACTGCATTAGTTTAAGGTATTTCTAGAGCATCTATCATCCTGGTTCCTCAGTATGACAACAAGGAGCCAGTAGCCTTTACTCAGAATAGTTGGGCCCTCTGTACATTTCAATGTACCACTAAATAAAAGTTCTTAAAAGCTTTCATTTCTAAATAAATCAACTCCAGACCTGGCATAAGCAAAGGCAACTCCTCGGGTCCCGTTTGGGCAGCGCTACTACAATAATTAACCAGTGGTCGAAGGCAGTGGAGCAGAGGCTAGTCCTTTAATTGCTTTATTTATTTATTTTTTTTTGAATACCTTTTGGGTTCTGGTTTTGTCCAGCTGCCCCTTCCTCCTTTCTGTTCCCCATGTGGCTGAGCTGTGCTCGTATCAACCCAACGCCGAGCAGGGTTGCACAACGATCACCATTACTTGCACCTATTTGCTGACCAACTTACAACTGATCTGCAGCTTATGTTGTTCCTTTATTGCCACCAGCTATGAGCGAGGCGGGGTCTCGACGACTATGATTTAGGCATATTAAAATATAAGAAGAAAATACTGATGTTGTCTCACAGGGAGGACACGGTAAAAATTTATATAAAAACTTCTCAATATTTTAAACACCTCAAATAATTGAAACAACCTTTGGTCTTCTCGCTAAGTGTCATATAAACAAGAAGGAACACTGCCTATCTGAGATATTTCTTTATGGTTTCCTAGCTTAACCCCACACGGTTTTAAGTAACGTGTGTGTGTTGCAGGAGACCTTACCGCTGTATTTAAGAAAATGAGGCCTAGATGTGCTCACATCCAGAAGATTCGCAGTCTTATTAATGCATATATGCCATGCATAGATTATTAACAGCTTCATAACTAGATAGAAACTTACATTTCAATAAACATACTTTACAACTGCAAAGAAAAAAAGTTTTGCATTAGGATGTTACTTACTTCATGTCTTTGTCCTGGGAGAATGCAACTAAAGAAACCACATTTAAAATCAGACATTAGATATGCAAATATGTGTTCAGATCAGAGATACGAAAATTATTCAAATGATTAATTATTCATCATAAAAATGTCAATTAATAATTCTGAAGCATAATAGGCATCTTTCTAACGCATCTTTATTTTTCAAGCCTAAATACTGTTGAATCTGTGTTCAATTGCATTCTAACAAGTTTTTAAAAATTCAACAAAGTAAACAACCAACTATAAACAAAAGTGAGCCACGAATTTTAATCACTGCCAACCGAGCCAAGAAATGTGTCCAAACTTCAACATCGATCCCAGAAGAGAAGAAAAACCATCTCCATCCCACGGCGCGGGACAGCGGACGGAGGATGCTCGCCCACCAATCTGCCATCACCTCTCCCAGCAGCCGGAGCCTCTCGTTCCTCTTTGCTCGGCGTTTGAAGGGGGTTTGGGTCCTGCAGATGCTCTTCTCCTACCACAGACAGAGAGACGTACGTTGCGGGTGGGAGCTGAGCAGCTTTAGGCCACCAGAAGCGACTTTATAACCGGCAAAATTAACAAAAACATATGAGGGAGATTCACTTTTAACGTGCAGGGACTCACACGAGATTAAATATTACAGTGCGATCTGCTTGTTAGAAGTGCCCAGGGATAGATAAATTAAAGCCAGACAATCTTTTCCCTTGCTTTTGGCTCGTATCCTATCCCTACATGGGTTTTCCGCAGAGGAACTCGAAAACTTTGGGAATGTTGATTCAAAAGGTTTCTTCCCAAATACCCCATCAGCGGGTGGGGGGAGAGTTGTTCCCTGACCCTTTTTCCTCTCCTCCATGTGTAAATGACAACAAAGAAAAAAAAACCCTTTGCTCTCTAAATCTTAGTTCATAGGGACACCTGTATCGAGCAAAAGTATCCAGCAGCATCTTGGGGCCACATGGGGCCTTCCCCGCTCAGAAAAATTATTCCAGCCTGTCTTATCTTCTACTACTGCAGGTGACTGCAGAAAATAATCCCCCCCGGCACTTTTTTTGTTTGTTTGTCTGATTCGGGCTTGGGTTTTTTTGCAACCTTCCAATTTTTTCCCAAGGCAAGGGCAGCTTCTGCACCCCAGAGATCTGTGCATGAGAAGCAGCCGGCACCCACGGGGGAGCCCCGATCCTGCAGGAGCCGCTGCCCCGACGGAGCAGGGCTGCGGGGAAGGATGCTCTCCCCAGGCTCAGCTGGAAGTGGGCACATCTCATCTGGGTCGCCTACATGGGGATGGTTAATCCCTAACGCAGGAAGGATTCCACACTTTGGGGAAAATACTGGAGAGCCCTAGCTATGAAGGACCCAAAGTAAATGATGGTTGGACTCAATGATCTTAAAGGTCTTTTCCAACCTAAATGATTCTATGATTCTAAAAGCCTCAGAGCAGCTAACATGTTTTTCGAGGTGTTGAACCTCTGTCTTCGCCAGCCTCTAAAACGTATTAGTCAAAACCTATCAGCTAGAGCATCTTTGCTGCTCACTCTCCCATTTTCCTCCTTCCACACGGGCAAGAAATCGTGATCCCCGTTACTCATCCTGTGCCAGGGAAAAACCAAACACAACGAAATAAGTGAGACCGTGAATCATCCCGCCAGCACAAAGCCATGATGGCAGAAGGTCTCAGCAGAAGGCCCAGGTCATCCAGGGCCCTTTGGTGGCTGGTCCCCTTCCCTGCCCATCACACCCGGCTGTCCAGGGGGGGTCTTTTGGGGGGTCTCTCCCTTTCTCGTGGTAATGAGCCCCTTGGGAGCAGGGTTTGCCCCTGGCTGGCTCTACAGCCCCACTTGGGGATGGGGGGGGGGGGAACAGGGGGGCGC
>NW_010972887.1:6591748-6593379 GCF_000737465.1 Haliaeetus leucocephalus | reverse complement strand
GTGTGGGGGGGGGGGGCACATGTGGCTATCTCCAGGGGGGTTATCTCCACCACGATGGGTTTTGGTGGACCAAGGGAAACCCACTGAGGAGGAGGAGGAGGAGGCAGCAGGCATCGCTCGGGCAGGTTTGTATCAGAACCACCCTGCTGCCCCCATCTCACCTCTCTGCATTTCCACGTAGGAAAACTTGAGGAAAAGAGGGAAAACCCACACCCGGAGAACTGCCCTTAAAACCAACTCCAAGCCACAGCGGTGGGCGCCTTACGCAAGGAGAGAGCTGGGGTTTGTGAGGATATTTTGGGTCTGTTTGGTTTTAAACTGGTGGGGTGGGGGGAGATCGTATTTGCAAAAGTTTAAAATAGAGAGAGGCATAGGCTCTGCGTGGGGATGCTGACCGCGAAGGGGCCGGGAGCCGGGCTGCCAGCACCACCCCAATAAAGGCAGGATCTATAGGCCGTCATTATTTCCATCTCCTAAAGAAGCTGCACGCCCGTTATTAGTTCAGAGCCGGGCAGGAAATCATCGCCTGGATTAAGGTTAAATTCCATCTCAGAAGGGCTTAGCTGATTGCTAAATGTTTATGTCCAGTGTCCAAAAATTAAAAAAAAACACAAACCCCAAACCAAAAAAACCTACCCCATATACCACGTTAAAATAACATCTAATAAGGTTGGGTGTTATGCCATCCGGCAAAGATCAGAGCAGTTTATCGCTCCGATGCAAGCCCTGCTGAGGCACTTCAGAGCTGGAGAAACTGTGAGATTGAGGGCTGCAAGAACAGTCTGCAAAATTATGAATAGGGATTATCTGACAATACCAACATGTTCCTTAAAGCCCTTGAGCATCATCACACGGTCTGAGGGTTTGTTTTTTAGTGGAGCTGCAGATACATATTTTAATGATATAACATCGACGGTGCTCCTGCCTATTGCAGGTTAGGCTGCAGCTTCTCTTAATCTCCAGTTCATCCTCTCATTTTGTAATCTAGAAATGTATGAAGAATATGTAAGGCGTTTGTAACGGGATTAATTTATTTTGAGAACTTGTTGGTTGGGTTTTGTTTTTTCCTTTTTCTCATATAAAATGTGGGTGATTGGAAATCGAGCGAGTCGGTAATTAGCATTCACTTTTTTCTTTTTCTTTCTTTTTATCATATGCATCTAAATTCAGTTTAGCTCTTTAAGGAATTGCCAGACTGCCCTTGATTTATAGGCAGTGTCTTCTGGATCTGAGAGGATCTAATTCAAATTAATAATACTTGAATCTGATTTCAGGATATTTGCCCTGTGCTATATATTTCATTAAGATATCATCACTTTGTGTGTGTGCGTGTGTGTGATACGTCTCTGTACCTACAGGTATATTTAGGCATGGACAAGTCACGCATCCTGCAAGAAAATAACGTTGGCATTTAGCAAACAGTGGCAACAAAACTTTTAGCAGAGCCAAGCTAACTCGTCCCAGAGGAAAAAAAAAAATAAAAAAAATAAAAATAAGAATAAAAAAAAAATTAAAGATCCCTGTTCCCACCTTTGCATAATTACGGATTTCAGTGGCAGGCAGATTTGCTTTAAGCCTCTCTGTGGCTGCCAGGCTGGCCGGGCCCCCACGCAGGCAGGGTGCAGGCAGGG
>NW_010972887.1:6589910-6591395 GCF_000737465.1 Haliaeetus leucocephalus | reverse complement strand
GGGGGGGTCCCCTTCCTTCCTTTGCGATGTTTAGTGGTCAGAAAGGTGTTCTCTGCCGGGGAGCGGTTTGGAGTGCGAGCGTTCGTGCCCACCGCTCGCATTCCGGTTCTTGCTTTAGGCACACGTTCAACGCGCAGTTCAAGAGCAGTTTATCTTAGCTTAACGTAAGTAAAAGTCTAGTGTCGGATCAGTGTACCATTTGTTTCAGTTTTCTGCAGGAGGGGGAGGGCAAATAAAAAGACAAAAAAAAGGCAGAAAAGTGGTGTAATAGATTTAACTCTTGTCAAAGGAGGGAAATTGTTTCGCAGCTCTTTAACACAGCCCTTTGGGCTGCTCCACGTTTACCTTCGGAAAAGGACCGTGCGAGTAGGCGAGCTGTGAAGTTTATCTTTGCGTTGAGATTCTTTCGAGCTTTTTTCGAGGCAGAAACGGCTGCGGGTTGTGCTGGGAGTTGGGTGGGAGCGGATCGAGGCTCAGCCCTATCAGCCCCTTTTGCAGATAAACGCCTTCGCTCAGCATCCCCAGCTCGGGCTGCCTTTACTTACTTCGGTATTAGTTCTCAACTGCGTGCAGTGTAAACCAGCTTTTTGATTAAGAAAACAGCAGAGCGTTGGTTAAGAACACTTAAACTTCAAGAAAAAAAAAAGAAAAAAAAAAAAAATCCCCCTGGGAAGCGGGCTCTGAATTGGTTAATAATGTGCAGTACTTGCTAAATTGCTGACTTCCAGATGTGGAAAATATCTTTCTTGTTTAGGACCTACGTAACCTGATTGGATTACGACAGAAGCGTCACATTGGAAGGCTTTTGAGTGATGATTTAATTAACCATACAGTAGAAAGCTGTATTTGCCAGGAAACCCCTTCCATATTTGCATAACCAATCCCTTCAGTGCAAAGGTGGAGTCTGGGCTTTTTTTTTTTTTTTTTTTGTTTCTTTTTTTTTTTTTTTTTTTTTTTAATTTTAATACTTGAAAAAGGTGAAAAACTTGTAACCTCCCCGAAGTTCGGTCCCACGCGTTACTCGTCCGCCCTATCCCTCTTGCCCATCCAAGCTACTTCCAAGGGAGAGCAGAGCCAGGAAGAGAGCCCATCTCACCCCTGATCCATATCTGTGAACAAAACAGATAGACTGTAAGATCTCAGCACGGTTGCTTTATTTTTTTTTTTCTTTTTTTTCATCAGATTTAGCTGACTATTCAAATAACCTGGATGAGTGCTGAAATGAAATTGGGGGGGCGGGGGGGAAATGCCCCCAAAAGAAACGTCTTAAGGATAAAAATAAACCAGCACCAAACCGAGCAGGACTCAGCCCAGGAGCTTATTTGCAGTGCCCGAACAGAGTTTAGTTTCTAGGCATTATGTTAGGGTAAGTTTTCCCCTCCGCAACAGCTCCGAGAGGGGCTGGGAACCGGGACGGTGCGGGGGCTCAGTCCCGCAGGATGCGGCCCCCAACCGGCTCCACGGGCAGGATCCCGTGGGGGGGGG
>NW_010972887.1:6586784-6589900 GCF_000737465.1 Haliaeetus leucocephalus | reverse complement strand
CGGGGGGGGGGTTTGGGGGGCGGGCGGGAGGAGGTGGAATTGCATTTCTGCCGCTAAAGCGTTCGCGGAGACTTCAAGGTATAATCTATCCCAGATCCTTTCCCAGAGAGAAACTTGGCGATCACGTTTCCACATGATGCTCACGTTTGGTGCTCTTCAATTATCCCTCCCCACAAAGATAGGTGGCGTGTGTTTCAGGGTCTCTCCTCTCGCTCCTACAGAAAAGAAAAAGAAAAAAATGTCATTAGAAGAGGCGTAACACGTCAGTCCGTCCCCAGGTTTGTGTTTCCTGGAGTGGCAGAAAGAGATCAGTCCTAACCTGCCCAGCAGGAATAACGGTCCTTCCGACAACTCTTTGCAAGGCTTTTTACAATTTCTCCAGGAGCTGCATCTCCCTTCACCTTTTCTCCTCCACTTCGCGGCTTCTTCATGCTTTTTCTTCTCACCATTTCTGGCCAAAACTACAAACAAGACTTCGCAGGTAGGTTCGGAATTTAATTCCATTTTCTCCCCCCTTTTTTTTTTTCCTCCCCTTCTTTTTTCTCGCACCACCTCACGCACTAGCGGGCTTATTTAATTTCGATAGTATTTTATTTTTTTAACGTGTTGGCTTCTTTCTGGCTTGTTTATACTTGGGGCGAAAAACCTCTTTTCTTTTTTTTTTCTTTTTTTTTTTTTTTTTTTTTTTTAACCGAAACCTGAAGTCACTCCGGTGCGGCTCCGGGAAGGGGCGAGCAGTTTCGGGGCGCTCGGGGCTGTGCCACCACCACCCCTGCTCCCCTTACCTGTCAGCCAGGTACGGGAGGTACCTTTTACAACGCAGCAGCAAAAAAGTTTTAGTGCTAGGAAGGGACTTCATCCTCCTGGGAAAAAAAAAACCAACCAAACAAAAAACCACCCCCCAAAAAAAAACAAAAAAACCCCACCAACCCCCAAACAAACATCCCCCCACCCACCTCCTGCTCTTTTTTATTTCAGGTTTCACATCTTAGCTCGGAAAGTTTGCAGGTACCTGTTAATGCTTTGCACGCCCTGAGCCTGCAGAGCCAGCCCGGCCGGGCACCGCTGGAGCCCCAGCCCCAGGCAGGGCTCCCCGGCAAAAGGATGTGTTTCCCCAAACAGAAAGTTTGCTGTTTTGTCTGCTTAGTTAGTTTCATTTCTTTATTTTATTTTGTGAAGTAACACCTTAGCTTCTGGGATCCTAAAGCAAGAAGTGAAAGTACTGACTGGAACTTAAAAGTCGTTTACCAAAAAGCAAAAAAAAAAAAAAAAAAAATATATATGTGTGTGTGTGTATATATATATATATTTTTTTTTTTTAAGCTAGCCGGTCCTCTGGGAAGAAAAGCGTTCTCGAGATGTGCAGTTTTAAAATTATTGACAACTTTCTGCGGGAGGCTGAAGGGCAGGGAAGGCAGTGAAACGCATTTAAAACAATTCACCATTGGTCGTTTTGCATTAAAACGCCAATTGCCGAGGCAGGCTGAGGGTCCGGGCTTGCCTCGGTTCCTATCCTCCCCTCTCCGCTACATCTCCTGGTAGAGCTGCCGCAGCGATGGCACCGTTGCCCACTCCAGGATCGGGAATAACTGGCAAATACTAAAGTTTTCTAGCGCGTTTCTCAGCCTCTTCCTTCCTCAGCCACATACATCCACATCCACAGAGCCAGCAATTCACTCTGTCCAGGCGGAATCCCAAGCAGGAGAGTGTGAGTAAACACGCTGACCCCGCACACGCTCTCTCAATATTCCCATCTTCTTACCTGCTCGGAGATTTTTTTTTTATTTTTGTTTTTTTTTTTTTTAGCCAAGCAGGTTTTATAACCGCAAAGGTCTGAGAAGAGAGTTCAGGCAGAATAAAAAGACCTAGCAGCAACACACTTCACTGCTCAGTCCTGGTGTGAAGCTCCAGCAAAGTGAAAAGACACAAGGGGGGGGGGGGGGGGGGGGAAAAAAAAAAAAAGCCCACTTTAGTGCAAAAAAATATTAAAAATTGTTGAGGCAGGTAATAATTTTTCAGGTTTTGTGCAAAACCCCCAGTGCAGGAGAAGACAATAGATGCGAAGGAGAGGGGGGATCCTGCTCAGGAGAGCAAGGGTTAATTGCCCTTGTTTTACAGTTTGCATCTGTTACATCTTTTATAGCCCCCTGTTTAAACTAATCCTCAAGTCAAAGCATCTTTAAAGCTACAGCATCTTCTGCGAGATGGACTGAGTTTCAGGAGCGTTCTTGCAGCAAACCAAACGCTCCTGCCCTCTCCCTTTGACAGATAGAGCCTCCTGCACAGCCCGAGCACACAGGCACACACAGCAGGTCCAAAAGTTTACAAGTTTAAAAAAAAAAAAAAACAGCCAAACACAAAAAAACCAAAAAACAAAACCCAACTGAAAGCCCGAAAACTCTGACAGCGGTAGTTTTGATTTCTGTTTCTTTTCTGGGAAGAAAAAAAAAAATTGACACTCTGAAGCTTTGTTTAAGTAAGGGGCAGGGGAAACCCTGAATATTGTCAAACTGACTAAAAAGGTGACAGAGGTTTATAATTACACTCCTCGTTGTTAGGGGGAGGGGGAGGTCTCCGTGCTGTGCTTTACCCCAAAAGGAGAGGGGAGAGCCATGTTTCCCTCTCCCCTTATCACTTTGCTGGAGTGCACTTTGGGGGGAAAAAAAAAAAAAAAAAAAGAAAAAGAAAAAAAAGCAGGAGCAGAAGGAGAGCACGCTAGCATTTCGCGTGAAAAGAAGTTCTGATGTCAAATTAAAGTACTTTTAGGAGGAAACGGTCCGCCTAGCATTGAGTCAAACAGCCTACTGTAAAAGCTGTGCATTCCCTCATACGGTCATGAGTTATGACTCATTTGAGATGTAATTCTTGTCTCTCTCTGATCTGCTTTGCTGGTGCAATACACACACACACACGCACACGCAGGGAGACACACACGGAGAGAGACACACGCGGAGGGGGAGAGACACACGCGGAGGGGGAGAGACACACACGTAGGGAGAGCGAGCCCGAAATCAAATATATAAATAAATAAATAAATAAATAAATAAATTAGTAAATCTGCCCGGCTAAAGAGAGAGAAAAAAAAAAAAGGGGGGGGGGGAAGCCCGCCCTGTCTG
>NW_010972887.1:6586470-6586774 GCF_000737465.1 Haliaeetus leucocephalus | reverse complement strand
CCCCCCTCGTCCGTGTGCGTGGCTGGGTTCTTTTTTGGGGTGTCACTCCGGGTCCCCGGTTGGCGCCCTGCGTTTAAACGGGCTCTCCCGATGCCCACATTGTCGCTGTGTTCGGTCGTTTCAACCCATAGAGCCTGCGTGCTGCTGAATCAGGGAGCCGGAGCCCATGCGAACTGCCATCTGATCCACTCTTATCAATGAAGCAGCAGATCATGGCGGATGGCCCCAGGTGTAAGAGGCGAAAACAAGCCAACCCCCGGAGGAAAAACGGTAAGCCGGCCCCCCCCCAGCCAAACTTTTTTTT
>NW_010972887.1:6583332-6585234 GCF_000737465.1 Haliaeetus leucocephalus | reverse complement strand
GACAACAACAACAAAAAACCCCCCAAAACACAAAGACAAGAGAATGTTGATTAGAAACAAATGATCCTGTCCCCCCCCTTCCCTCTCTCGAGGTTGTGTGTGTGTGTGTGTGTGTGTGTCTTTTTCTTGTTGTGGTGGAGGCGTCGAGCCATATGGGGGAGTGATAGAGGAATTTTAGTCAGAAACTGTTCGTTATGTTACACTGGCTTTTCCCTTTGTGTTGTCTTTGATCTATTTGCTTGGCTTAGTATTACAAAAAAAACCCCAACTAAAATAATATATTCCGAGCAGCTTCCCAAGGATCCGTTCCTTGTTATCTTTTTTTAAAGTCTCTCCCCCTCCACCACCACCCTTTACTCTTGTGTCTGTCATTATTTAAGGTGGTCCTCACAGAGGAGACCTCCCCTTCCCCTCATCTCTGGGTAATTTAGTAGACATTAAAATTACACGTAATGTTTCCCTCTCCTCTCTTGTGTTTCCTCTGTTCTTTTTATTAAATGTTGGTTATTGATTTTCTAAAATCAATGTCTGTTGTGGGGCTTTTTTCCCCTTACAAGTATCTAAAGCACGTTGCTGATCAACTGGATAACAAAAGCTTTGTGTCAAGTAGCCTTTTTTCTTATGTTAAACAGTCATTTTTGAGAGAAAAAGCGAATGAGATTTAAAGCAACGCATCCAGAAGTGCTCTTTTGCAGTAAAGAATATTCTGAGTGTTTGAGGGGGTTTTATTCTTCTTCTTCAGCCTCCTCGCTTTTTTCAGACAAGATTATTAGTTTAGCGTGTTAAAACCATCACATGCTCTGTGATGAGGGATGCGTCTACGTGTTTAATATTTTCTCAACACGATTTGAGTCGCACCCCCCCCCAGGAAAAAAAAAAGGGGGGGAAAAAAAAAAAAAAGCTGGATGCCTCTGTTTGCCCAGGACACCAGGACTGCAGCCTGTCCGCCCTGTTACTGCAGCCAGGTCTTTGGGAACACGTACGGACCGGGGTGGCAGAGGTTCTTGTTGCTCCCATGTAGAAGTGTGTTTTTACGGAACTGCACTAACTTGGGAAGCCACCACACTTGGGAGTCGAAAGTTTAATTGCGATTTTTAAGGTAACCACTTA
Organism: Haliaeetus leucocephalus; assembly: GCF_000737465.1. NCBI lineage: Eukaryota > Metazoa > Chordata > Aves > Accipitriformes > Accipitridae > Haliaeetus > Haliaeetus leucocephalus. Next base: position 6,584,124 of record NW_010972887.1, on the reverse strand, counting down.
AAGATCCTGCAAACTTCAAGTGTGTGCGCTGGTAACGCGAAGGTCTAACTTCTCCCCTCAGTGTCTTGCTCTGGCCCAGACAGGGGGTGGAAAAAATAATTCTCGACTTTCTGTCTGTCCACTCTTTTCTCTTTGTGCTCCGCAATTTGTTTCTTTCATTCTTTTCTGAGTGAGAAAGGTCCTGGTTCTGAGAAGCAGGTAGACGAGCGAGGGTAGGTTTGGTTAGGGGGTTGGTGTTTTGGGTTTTTTTTCATTTTCTCTTTCTCGACAAGCACGTATCCAATGCCTTTCCCGTTGGGAATTGCCCAGGATTTATCTGGACTGAGTGGATTTTTCTTCTTTCCTGGATTCGTGGAAAAGATGTCACTTCTGAGCTTGTGTCTTTGCTGATAACACCAGAAACGGTGATGCTTATCGAAATCAGACAGAAATTCCTTAGAAACGCAGCAAACCCCAAATAAAATTTAAAAGCCACCCAAAAAAAAAAAGAAAAAAAAAGAAATAGAGGGTCATCAAGGAAGCTGGGGGAGTGTGAGTGCAATCACATACAAATTAGAGACGGGGACAAAACAGAATAATCCAACTAATGCCTCAGTGGGCTCCGCGCCTGTGTGCGTGTCTCTGCGTGTGTGCGAGGATGGGCAAGGCTCGGGATTAGATACCGGCGCTGGATAAAATTACGGCGGAGCTAAATAGGGTAGAGAGGAAGAAAAACTCGGGATTTTCCAAGATAACGGGGTTGAGGAGAGCTGCTGGAGTGCAGGAGAGGTGTGCGGAGGTGGAGGCGGGGGG
>NW_010972887.1:6578783-6583138 GCF_000737465.1 Haliaeetus leucocephalus | reverse complement strand
AGGAGGAGGAGGAGGTGGTGAAGGAGGAGGAGGAGGAGGTGGAGGAGGAGAGGGCAGCGAGCCCCCTTTCCGCACGGGCGCCCCGCGGAGGCGGGGGTTTGCGCTGGCGGCCGGTGCGGTTTGGGACGCGGAGAGGGTGCGGAGCGGGTGCGGAGCGGTGCGGGGGGCCCCGGGCGGTCACCCCGGCCCTGCCCTGCCGTGCCTCAGCAAGATGAGCTGCCTCTCGCCTTGTTGTTGTGGTTTGGCGTTTGTTGGGTGGCTGGGGGTTTTGTGTTTTCCCTTCTTTTTCCCCCCCCCCTCCTCCCCGCCGCCCCTTCAAAAATAAAAAATAAAGTCCTCAGGAAGGAGGGGAAGGGGGGAAAGTTGGGTCTAATTTACCCCAAAGTTTCAGTAAAGAGCTCTCTGCGATTCCTTTGCCATCTCGCTTCCAGTTGTAAAGAAAAGGGAGAAAGTTCAATGCTTTCAGGGCGTCTGATCCGAGGGAGAGCACAGACCAAACAAGCAGACACGATTATACTTGCTCAGAGCCTTTCCCAAAAAGATACCCACCCACCCTCCTTTCGGGGATGCTGGGGAAGGGGGAAAAACCTCCTTCGCTTCCCACTTGCAAAAGAGGGGGGGGGGGGGGGAAGGGGGAAAAAAAAAAAAAAAAGCCTGCCTGCTGCCTTTAGTGAGTGGGAAGTGAGGCTTGTCTTCCCTGCCTGGAGAAGTTTGGAGGTAGCTAGACTGAGGCTCGGGTGCGAGGAGGAAAGCTGCTTTTTGTGAAATTCAGGTGGCACAAGGCAGAGCGGGCATCTGGGAGCGCTCCTTTTCCCGGGGACCTCTGCGGGGGGGGGAATCCGTTGCGAGGAGATTACTTCCAGAGTTGGGGACTGGCTAGGGAGACAAATGCACTCCCTCCAGAGAAAGCACCTGGAGATAGGTATTAAAAATTAATGCCATAAATGCGAGTGGCCAGGGCGTAATGATTATCTAGCTGCGTTTTCTCGGTGCAGATTCATGTCCAGGCTGAGCTGTGGCATGGAGCAGAGGAGGTTGTTTTCTGTGTCAAGACGGATCTATTTATTTTATTCTGAGTTTCGAGAAACCCAGCGAATTTGGAAATCAGTGCCTGATTTACTGTTTGCCATTTGTGACCGTTCGGTACTTACTGGCTTTTGCTTATTGCACATGCTTCGCAAGGAAACTTTTGGGGAATTTCTAATTGCTGTAAGGAAATACATTTGGTGCCTGGAAAAGCCGTATTTGAAAAGGGGGGGGGGGGAGGAAAAAAAAGGAAACCATTACAAGTTAATTATCGATAATTATACATAGCCAACTGCCCAAGGTAGGGAAAATGTATGGAAGACTGAGATGCAAGCTCTCAGGACAGGCTGGTAATATTTCCCAAGAAAAATGCGCGTCTCCCTTTAGAGTGGAAAGAAGGGTGTTGATTCTTTTACAGCAGCCCCACATTCATTCCAAGAAATAGGAAATTCTTCGCCTCACAACAGTTTTTGGCATCTGCATTATCCCAGTGCTTTTAAGGTGCATTTTCTCTTCTGTGAAAGAGAACTCTTTGTCCTTTTTTTCTCCAAGACCATGGCTTCCCAAGGTAGACACTATTTTGTGCCTGTCACATAGAAAGGGAGTGCAGGTTTGCAGTGCTCACAGACAATTGATTGTCTGCCCTAATGTGTTTCATTTACATGTTTATAACGTCAATAGTGCTGGGGTGTCCACTGTACCATTCATTCCAGCATTCCCACAAGGGTGCAATTGTCTGAATGGCCAAGTCAGACACCTTTTTGATTGCTCTTTAGTTGTCTTTTTAGAGTATAGAGAAAAAGGAGAGAAATCTGTGATGCAGAAACACTAGTTGAAAATATTTCAGAATTAAACGTCACCATTAAAGCAGATGTGAGCATTAGAGAAACAATGTATTTTAACTAAGGTTCTGAAGGTGGAAACAAATTCAGAACAGTGGGGATGATTACTGCACACGACATCCAGCCCCGTCCCTTAATTTTTGTAGGCTTTTTCTGAACGGTTTGTCGTTTTCATTTTCATTTCAGCCCCTGTAAGTGCAGCCACCTCCTAACTCTTTGTATGCTTAACTGTAATTTGCGATTTTTCCCCTATATATTTACATCTCTGTTTATGCCAGCAGCGTCAGCTAACCACTTGGAAAGTCTATTGAGAGAGTATCTAGCCTGTGAGAAGCATAAACTTTAAGAAAAACAACAACAACAACAAAAAGATCCAAATAGTTCTTCATCAAGCCTTTTTAATGAAAAAAACCGACAATGCCCAGACTTTTTCTTGAAGCAGTTTAACTTAAATAGCTGCGTACCAACTTCTTACGCCTGTGGTTACCGTCCTCTTGCGCTGCGAGCTTTCAGCAAAGTGTTTCTAGGAGTTTCCAAGTCAAGAAAAGATGAGTTTTTAAGGTGCGCTGTGCTGGTTTGATATGCCTCACTGTCCTTTATCATTGAAGTTGCTTCTGAGGGAGGCAAGAAGCGATTGCTCGTGTTTCGTATCAGAATAAATAAGCCACGCAGTTTATTGAAACTCACGCATAGAGATACACGTATCCAGGCGTATACACCTATGAGTGTGGATGTCATATAGACACAGATACGGTACGTATAGGTACGCCTGAAAAGAACGGTTCACGTTTCAGACTAGATCATTGCCCCCTAAAAATGATGCTGATCCCAACAGCTACAATTAATACAAGTTGACCTGTTCCGTCCGTGATCCATAAGGGAAAAGAGCACTAAGTCCTGTAGCTTCTGCTCGGGAGGTAAAGCGAGGGAAAACTTTTTTTTTTTTCCCCCCCTCTCTGTATAATTTTTGTTGTAATTTTAAAAAATGCCTGTTTGTGGAGAGATTTTTTTTTTTTTTTTTTTTTTTTTTGTGTGCCTAACAGGGAAGACACAGTAGATGCACCGTTAGCTGAACCCCTGACACGGCGGTCTTTTGAATGCCTTAGGTATGATTTCACTTTCGCTCACATCAATGCTGACCTGAATGCCTTTCATATCTGATCCGCTGTGTCTCTCCCAGTAAACATCCCCTGAGGGGAGAACAAAGAAAGGAGCTCTTCTTCTTCTTAATCACAATTCAGCCCATTCACCGCCGGCAGGCTACATTTGCATTCTGCAACAGAAAGCCAAGATGAAAAGAAAAAAAAAAGAGAGTGAGAAGAAGGGGGGAAAAAAAGCAGAAGGGTGGAGGCTGAGTAAAATAACTTAGGTGTTTGTAGCTGTTTGTTGGGCTTCCCCTAGTTACAAGCCTTATATAGATCCTGCTCTACCCAGCCTTGGCTCTTCTGACAGGCAGATAGTGTTACAAGATGGCATGCCTGTACTATTCATGGCCACTCGCTCTAACACTTGAGGTAGAAAGTGTCAGAGAGGGATCAAATTCTACTCTGAGAAGTCTGTTATAGTTAGGGTCAGGTGTGTGTACTCTCAGCTCTTGACTGCTGCCTATTATTTTGTTTTAATTACTATTATTGTTTACTCACCATGACCTTGGGGAGCGGGGGTGGCTGGGGGTGAGGCAAGCTTGGCCACCACCGGCGAGCAGATTAGCGGGGGGGAAAAAAAAATCCCCCTTTCCCCAACTTCAATCTAGTTATTTAAATATATATTGAATTTTTTTTCTATTTTTATTTTTTACTTTTTTTTGTGTGTTAAGGGTCGGGCTGGGTGTGTTCGCGCCTGGCAGGGCAGGGAGCGGTGGCGATGCTGCGGGCTGGGGGTGGTGGTGGTGATGGTGGTGATGGTGATGACGGTGATGATGGTGGTGATGGGGGGGTGGCTCTGCCGCGGGGGTGTCCCCGGGCTGGCGATCGGCCCGGGCTGCCCCGACCCCACTGGGAAAAAGCAGCAACTCAGCAAATCCTCGGCGGCACCAGAAAATGCGCACCGAGGAGGAGGAGGAGGAGGAAGGCGAGATTTGTGGAAGTTTCTCTAGCTGGGCTCTCTCGTGGGGTTTCGTAGTCACGTTCATGTACATTTTCCGGCTGTGCCCCCCCCCCCAGTCCCTGTCGTCGTGTGCCCCCCCCCAGATTTGCCTGTTTGTTGTTCAGAAGCTCTTCTGTGCTTTTAATCAGACGGTTTTAAAAAAACGGTGAGGTCTTTGGTCGTAGCCACTTTTTTCTCACCAAGAGAAGGTTTATTTATAACTGGATCCTGCTTACTCAGAAGTATTTAAGCCCTTTCAGGCAGAGCTGTCAAAATTTCCTGTGTTGTTTGCCTCTATTTGCAACATGTAAAAAGTAATATGCAGTTGCTGGTGTTGGAATAACCGGGGTAGTGCAGAAATCTCAAGTGACAAGTTTTCAACTACACTATCTCCTGCCGACC
>NW_010972887.1:6576589-6577899 GCF_000737465.1 Haliaeetus leucocephalus | reverse complement strand
TGGCTTCGCCTTCCCCACGGTGAACTTTTTGGGGTGAGCGAGCTGCTCGCTGCTCTATTTCTGAGCCGTTAGAAGGAGGACTTAATAAGTTCGTTATTTTTGCTGGGCATCAGAATAACTTTACAGGTGTTTCTTTTTTTAGCTTGAGTTAAGATTGCTTCACTTGGGGATTTTTGTTGTCGAGGGTTCTTTTCTTTCTTTTTTTTTTTTTTTTTTTTTTTTAAAGGGTAGGGGTCAATTTTAGGGAAGCCACAAATGTGTGATAAAGCAAAGGGTATGAGACATGACAGAATTAAAGGTGTTTGCTATGTTGTTACCCGTGTGTCAAGCTGCAAGCTCCCTTTGTCACAGCCTCCTGGAGATTCGATAGCGCGGATCCTCTTCCCTTCCAAGTGATACAGCAGTTTCTGACTGGGGGGTTCAGTGCGGTGCGGGCGTCGCTATTGCGTTCGCTTCCCCAAATACATTTAAACACCTCGACGTCGCGCACACCCCGTTACTCCCACCTTACACAAGGGTGCCGCGCGCTCAAGCACCAGGACAGCAGCCATAGCGTTACAGTATCTGGCATGGAGCGGCGTTTGGCAGGAATGTCATCTGCCAAATCATCCCATAATTACGTTTTATGTTATTTGTATGAATGACCAAGCATGCAGTATTCCTTTTGAAATCAAAGGAAGGCTTAAAATGCGTTTTTGAATACTTTCAGACCATGGTCAGGTCACAGTTTGGGAGTTGAATTAAACTGATCTCATTTGTGATCTAATTGAGGTTGGCAACAACCTTAGCAGTAGCAATAACATACAAATACAAATCAAAGAGCGGAATTCAGCAAATCAGATCTTTTGCTCGAATCCTGCCTGGGAGTTATTCTCCGACTGCCAACAGCGAAGTTAAACTTTGTCCTGCTTCTCAGCGGCAGTGCAAGCCTTGCATATTTTTCGGGTCTTTGACGGCAAGGTTGGGTTGGATAGATGGGCGCACAAAGGCGAGAAGGGAGCTCTTGCCTCCTCGGACAGGAGCAAGGCACAGCGGCTCATCGCCCGTGTTTCGGGAGCGGAGAAAAGCGTGGGAGGCGTCACGGAGGGGGGGCATATGGGGAGGAAGGACGAGAAAAGAGGTATAGGGCTCTGCCCAGACGAACGGTTATTCCAAGCGGAAAGTCGAGGCGCTTTCCTATCTTTACATCCATCGCTTGCGGATTCCAGGAATGTCATTACCAGAGCGGTTGAGAATTGTTGACAAATTTCTCCCGGCTCTGACGGGGAGCCCGTGTTGCTGAACGGCGGGGCTGGCAGCCGGGCTCGGGG
>NW_010972887.1:6533462-6576188 GCF_000737465.1 Haliaeetus leucocephalus | reverse complement strand
CCCCCCGGCTCGTATTTTAAAGCAGCGATCCTGACAGCAGTACTATTATTGCACTTTATGTTTTAGTGGATGTTTGCTGTTGCTAGTTACAGCAACACTTATCATAAGACAGCAAGAAAAGAGTAGTCCCTGGTAATTAAAGTAATGAAATATTCATTTACTCTACCTTTTCAGTAGTCTCACAAATTAGGCTGCTACATTTAATGCCTGCACTGCCTCTGTTTTTATTATAATGGCAGCTTTCGCATCTGCAATTAGGACTAATTCTGACAGTTACAATTTCTGAGGGATGGTAAACAGTGAACGAGATGTGCAGCAGTGGTATTACACGTGAAAAGCCCTTGTCTCTTTAACCTTGTTGTTTTTTTTTCTCGCAGAGGTTACCTTTTCCCGATGGTGCAAAATCGACTTGACATAACTGTTCATCAGTTTCAGGGTTTTCCCTGGAGGTATTTGCATCAAATCAGCCCAGTCAAGCTTCAAGTTGAAATTGGCAGGCCAGAAACTGACAGGGTAGGGACTGGGAAAGAGACAGCTAAAGTGCAGGCAGCGAGCTGACAGCAGCGGTGGGCAGGCAGGGGGAGAGGGCTCAGCACCCCGGGCTGCCCCCCCTACCTCCCCGCTTATTCCCCCCATCCCAGTATCCCCCCCTCGGTACCCTCTCGGTGTCGCCCAGTTGGTCCGCTGGGCGTTGGGAGCTCACCCTGGTACCCAGAGGAGGGTGGTTGGAGGAGGCGGGGGGGGTGTAAAAAAAAAAAAAAAATCTATAAAGGGGGGGGAAAGGTGTTGTAAAACAAAGAGAGAAGTGCCGAGCTGAAGTTTCTGTCGCTAACAAGCTTATTTTGCTGCGGAGCTGTGTCGCGTTTACGCGCTACAACTCTTAAGAGAAGTGACGGAGAAGGTTGTTAATACCAATGAAAACATATTTTGATCAGCTCAAAAAAAAAAAAAAAAAAAAAGTCCAACCCGGAGAGACGTTCATCTGCAAAGATAATTACATTAGAATCAAAACAAACATTTCCTTGAATGTGTTATTTCATTTATCCTCTGTCACGGGGCGGGGGGGGCCTCCAAGTGGAATTCATTTTTAATAGATTATTGGACAAATCAGGATCGTTCCCTGTGACACCCCTCCACCCTGACAGAATTTTACTTCTTTGAAAAGAAACCCAAATCTTATGTAGCGTGGAAGGGAGCAGCACAGCAAGGACCAGGCACCACCATCAAGATCCATTCCTTCCTTCAAGGTGAAAAAGAGCAAAACTCTGTTACTTTCCTGGGGAAGAGAGCTGACGATATTTTTTTTTTTTCTTTCCCCCTAAATATATATATATCTATCTCTGTAGTCTTTACCAGATGATTAAAAATCCCTCTCACTTTTCCTACCAGACTTGTGCTAAAGTAAGCCTTGCTTTCAAACAGTTTTTCAGCTGTGTGTGTGACAGGCATTGGCTGATCTGCTGATGCCCATTCGACAGGCACTGTTGAGCTAAAGTGGTGTGACGGCACAGTTTTGTTAAGCTGTGAACAAAGGGCTGGAGATGCCTCGCTGGCATCATCCATGTGCATATTGGCCTTGTCACAGTTTTGCTTGATTTAATGCTCTGTTTATTCCTAGATATTAGAACTTAAATTCCAAACAATATGTTTTCATATACTACACACAAACTTTATTTTAAAAGCTTTTGCTCCCAAGAACTACAGATCCATTTGTCTGTCCAATACCCATGCAGCAAACATTTAAAACGTAGCTCCCAGAAAAAGAGGTGGCCAGTAGCCTCTTAACTGTTATCCAGTTAAAAAATGGGATTTCAGTTTTAAAAAGTCTTATAAGGGTAAAAGATTTATTTCTTCTTTGATCATTTGTTGAGAGTTGTTATTTATTTCAACAGTGGATTTTCTTATAAGCTCCTAAGGAGAGGTTACCCCGTGTGCAGGCAGGGCATGCGGGATGGACTTTGCAAGAGCCATATCATCCCAGCGGTGTTGCTGCGATAAAAGCGGCGCTTTGCAAATACCTGTAAGCATAGTCGGAGGACTACTGGCAGGCAGAAAGAAAGCAAGCTGCGTTACGGCAGGTTAGTGGAAGGGACCGGGAAACCGGATTAAGATTTAAAAATATATATAGATATATCTATATGCTCATTAGGTGGCCACAACTTTGTAGCTCAGCAGTTCATCAAGAGAAAACGTGAGCCTATGGAGCTGTGTTCAGGTTCTGCTTCTCTTCTTTTAGAGATGCCGTTGGCTTCATCTCTAGAAAGTTTTTGGGGGGCGTTTTTTTGGTTGGTTTGGTTTTTTTCTCCCCTTCTTCGCCGCCTTTTTAAACTCTCTTCAGGTTTGCTGCAAGTGTTTGCTAAGAGATTAAGTTAGCCAGCTTCCATGGCGGAGGTAGCCCTGGGAAGCAGCTCGTTGCTGGGAGGAATGCTCAGTAGGTCAGGGCATGAAGATAGAAGGAGCTGCCCAACTGAGGCTGGGGATCAGGTATTTTGCTCTTTGTTTCCTATCAGAGACAAAGTGCTTATGGAAAGGTTTGTGGTGAGACATCAAATCCCAGCAGGAGCACAGATGTTCCCACTTTTACAGGCTTACCAATGAACATTTCAGCTTAAACAAGTTTATGAAATAAAAAGATTTATTTATTTTTCCTTAGTAGATGCAGCATCTTAGTTTGATTGTGTAAAGATTGTATCGCTCCAGCCACTCAGGGTTATTTGGTCCAAGGCACGGTGCTTTACTTGAGGGCTGTTAAGTAGGGATGGGAGAGAGGGAAGGAGGGGGAGGAGGGAGCGTTCAGCAAAATGAAAGTATTCCTTCTCCAAACAGTGCAGTCTAGAGCCTAAATCTGAAATTGAATCTGCTGGGCAAAACCTGTGCAATTTTTCTACCTGCCCTTAGTCTGCTTCCTTTCAACTATGACAGTTTTACTAACTGAAATGAATGGGCTTGCTTTCTCCAGTACCTTTTCTCAGTATGCGTTTACATCAAGTACTTCAAACAGAGAGCTGGGTGATATATGTAGGGGGACAGCTTGCACAGAATAAGCTTTAATGGTTAATTTTTGTATAGCTTTATAAATGAAAGGGACTTAAACCTACTAGCAGTATAGATCACAAGACCTTATGTGGTCTATTCTTCTCTAGATGCACAAGAGATTTACGTGCCTAAGTCCCATAAGAGTTAATGGGAGTTACGCATGTAAATCTCTTCCACAGTGAGATAATAGACCCTTTTATGTATGGATAGCTGGATTCTTAGAAAAATCACCTACCGAACAGTAGACTTTATGTCCTTCCCTCTTCACAAATATTTATAAAGCGAGCAGGCCAGCAGATGAGACCAGGAACCCCCCAAGGTGTCTCCAAACCCCCAGCGACCCCCGTGCCCCCCGCGGAGGGTAGCAGCACGGGAGCCAGCCCCTTCGGTTCGGCGTCCCGGTTTTGCTCGGCCATGGGTGACATCCCAGGCCAGGTGGCCATGGGCTCTCCCGTGGGCCGATGAGGTGCCTCACCTCTTGGCAAGCCCTAGTTGACGGAGACCTCTCGCTTCGTGGATCCCACGGGAGATTGGGAGGCGGGGAGCCGCCACCTCTCTTCTGGAGGGCGTCCGTCCCCCCCCCAAAACAACCGCGGCGGGCGGCACAGGTAACCGCTGGCGAGCGCTTCTCCCCGTGTCCCTGCACCCCATCCCACCCGTGCTGGGGGATGCGGAGCCCCGAGGTGGGAGACAACCAGCAGGACCGTCCCGTGCCGCCAGCAGAGGAGGGTGGTGGTGGCATCGTCTCCCAAAACCCAGGTGCTGCCCAAGCCCGCCGCGACCTCCCTCCCTGGGAAAGCGAGCAGGCTTTGCCTTCGACGGGCATGCTCTCCGCGCTCCTCCGTGGGGCCATATCTCTCTCTATAACTTGGATGATGTGCGCCTGCCAGCCGTGAGTCCGATCGAGGTCTTATCCCCCCCGTAACGTGTAGCCGGAGATAGCCGGTGCCACGGCACACGCGTGTCGGCGAGGATTCCCCAGGTTTTGGGAACCGCGGGTCTTTTTGCCATCATTGTTCCTTTCCATCGCTCGCCTGCTCCTTCCTGATAGCCATCTGAGGGAGTTGGGCAAGCTGCAGACTTGCCAGCCCTCAGCTCCCAGGCCTGGCAAAGCAAAATCCCCCCAAAACCCCCAAAGCCCCAAACTTACGCCCCAAGACTATCGGATTAAATCCAAGGGTTTCTACCGGCGGCGGGATGGGAAAAGCCCGTTGTTTGTTGATTATCGTATCATCAGCCCCGGCTGATACTGGGATGCTCAAGGAAAACACACTTCGGTTACAGTTGATTTTCAGATTCCAAAATGGTGCTGCAAAGTCTGTGCATGCCTAATTATATTTTATGCTAGGCTGTGCAATACAAAATGTATGCTGCAGCAATCAGTGAGTTAACAGTATCAATCAATTTGTAAACAGATGAAGTCACTCATTCCCAAACTGGTTTTCCAAAAACAATTACTAAATTACAATAGAAAAAAATTGTACAGTTACTGTATTTGTGTGCTGTGTTACAATCAACATACCAGGGAAACAAAACAATTTAATGCAGAAAAATCATCATTCATCTACATTATAATTGCTTCTTTTTCACATCTACAGGGCGGTTAATTAAAATTGTGATTAAATGCGGTCGCGCTGCCTAAGATGTCTTGCCCAAAACAGGTGGTACAGAATTTAAAAGTAAAAAAAATGTAATTAGCATTGGAAATTGAGAAATTGCCTGTAAGAATCAGTGTTAATTTCAGTCAGTGATGAGGTAATTTATAAATGAATGCAGTGGAGGCTGTGCAAATGCACAATTGCCTTCCTGCCTATTCTTAGCATTCTCAGCATGCAGGTGAAAATGTTTTCAAAATATTGAGGTAATTTGAAAATCAATCCTTGCATTCGGTATCTTTTTTCCTCCCCATTCGCAGCAAACGCTGAAGAAATGCTGCCAGAGATGGCACAATGCATCAGTTTTGCACTTTGGGGGGAGTGATATTACGTGTGTCGTGGCATCAGCTAGAGTTTAACTAAACAAAATGTTTGGCTAAGATCCTTTACAAAGGCCAAAAATGTCGATTGAAGTCCCCGGTAATCCCGAATGTCTTCAGCTACGGTATGTGTTTAAATGAGGCGGTATCAAAAAAAAGTAACAGCAACCTGCAGCGAGTTGAAATAGTGCAGCAGAGATACCGCGAAATAAAAGAGATGCTAATATGGCATGGAAATCATAACGATTTCTCGTTTAAAATTAGTACAGCGCACTAGAAAAGCCTCGGTAGTACCGATGCTTTCTCTAAAAACTCTCTTTTTAAACATGCATTTCGAATTTCGTCCCGCAGCCATAAAAGAATTGTTAACTAGGCTATGCATACAGAGATTTTCCCTTAGATGAACTTTGTTTATCGGTATTTTGGTGCTTTCTCTAAACTTTCAGCTAGCAAATGAGAAATGCTAATTCCTAGCAAAAAAAAAAGGACCTGCAGATATAAAAAGCTAGAGGCAAACCTGACAACAAACAGATATTAAAGATTTAAAATCTTCTTGACAGTAAAAAAAAAAAAATAATCCAAGGCAGACATTGCTGGAACTGACATTTCCATGATTTGAACAGTCCTCGTCCCCCTGATCGACTCTGCAGAGAGCCCTGGCTTAGTTATCCCCGTGCATATTTAAAAATAACTTGGACTTTCGATAACGTCGATGGCTGGGCTGGAGTACGCGAAGGCAGTTTGAATTTTTGAACAGGGGCGTACAGGTGTTGGTATCAGGTTGCTGAAAAACACGTGCATGATGGCTTTGGAACACAACATGCTTTAATTAAAGCAAGCCGGTCTTCCTGCAGGAAGGCTGATTTAACCATGTCATTTAACTATTGAAGCCCTTTCTATTAATTTTTTTTAATGAACTTTTCTTCCGGCTGACACTTGTTTGTTTGCGGTTGTTTTTTTTTTTTTACTTCCTTTTGATAAGCCCCTGCGCTCTTCGGAGGTGATTCCGATGCTATTGAATTTGCTCATACAAAAAAAAAAACCAACCCGCGAAGGGATTAGGCCCGGGAAGGGACAAGGGTAAGACCACGCCGGGTCGGGCCGTGCTGGACCGCTGCGATGCTGCGAGGAGGATGCTGCGGCACGGCCGGGCAGAGGATGCGGGTTGGTACCCTGGCGGGATGCTCTCCTGGCCCCGGCTCTGCTGGTACAGAGCTGGGGAAGGTGAGCGCGAGCATCAAGTGCCATGTGTGCTCTCCGGCAAGTCAATTAACCTCGCCGTACTCATTTTCCCTCTCTACGAGACGGGGAAATACTGCTGAACTCATTCACAGGGCTTTTGCAGAGCTTAATATCTCTAAAGCACTCTGCCATTCTCTGGGACTGAGGATGAGCAAGTATCATTCGGTGTTTCGTCAGAGGGCAAGCGGATGCCAAGGAATTTGACTGAGAAAATTATAAATGTATGTTTCTAATAATCAAATTCTCGGAGTTTATTATACAACTGATTATTCTAATTTAGAGGACAATATTGCTTTTAACTGTCATGCCCCCCCCCCCGCCTCCAGTTTTCTGCCACTGAATATAAAGAAGCTAATGGTAATCACTGAAGCAATGATGATTATTGACTGAAAGGTATTTTAAAATGTGAGCTCCGTTATGTGGAGCTTAGCAAGCAGCTGCACTGATGCATTTGAACTCCCTATTTCGGTGTAGGGGCTGTAAAAATAGATATCGAAATATTGGCGAACCGACATAGGTGCAAATCCTAACCTGACTGCAGTCGATGGGGGTGCACGGGTGGCTTCAGCGGGACACAGCTCAGAGAAGTGGGGTTTGATGGCTGTGGCTGGTTTTAGTGGAAAGCTGTAGGATTCCAAGCTCATTTGGAAATTCAGCCTCATCAAACTGAGCCTAAGTTTGGGCTTTTTCTTCTCTGTCTCACGTGAACTCCAAGGAAAGCTGGAGCTCAGGTGCTGCTCTGCTGCCACACGTCAGTCCTCACCCCCGGTTACATCTTTGGAGTTTTCTGGGCCTGTTTCCACGAGGAAAGACCAAATGTCATGAGAAACGTGAGCAGGATTTGGCCCCGAACAGGCAGTGCTTGCTACTTGATAAACTGAGCCATGGCCATTGTAGTGGTGGGGAAGTGCAGTGAAGGAAAAGTAGGTTCAGGGATTCCTAAAATAGAAAGTAAACATAAATATTTCTACTTTGCATGTCATATTTCAATCACCTCTCAAAACAACTGAGCTTCTTGATTTAATTAATTACGGCTTTTTGTGCGTGTGTGTGTGTGTGTCTTCGGAAAGAGCCAAATGAAAATATCCTCTTTGTTTCCCCTTTGTAACTACCGGAGCTTTCCTCGAGTTTTAACTCTTCTGCCACCCCAACACCCTCAGCCTTCGTTTTTCTATGCTCTTCTTATCACTGCTGTCCCATGGCAAGCCCCAAAGCCTGGAACATTTTGTAACGACTATGTGACAAATTGTTGGGCTTTTATTCGCGTCGGACATCTTTTGCCAGGATTGCTTGTTGTTTTTTCTGTTTGGCTGTGTCATGGGACCAAAGGTGGCTGCTTTTGTGCAGCATGTCAAATCTGGTTAACATGCAGCCATTTATCTTTAAAACCCACTCCTGCACAATGGCAGGGCTGTATTGGGCCACTTGTATGGGCTCCAAGCATCAAACATATCCATATTTTTTTTTTTTTCAGTGCCATCCTCTCTATATGTGTGGATGCACCTCAGGCTGAGGCACTGCGGTGAGCAGGTCATGCAGCAGACAAGATGTTTCATAATTTTGGGAATCTTTTAGAGACAAATTGTACAGTGCAAGTGTAGTGTAACTGAACTGCTGGTTGCCCAGTGAAGTGTAGAAAATCAGATACAGCACAGCCTGAAAGAATGAAACGAGAATTCATATCTATGTATATACACGGTACTTTATAAAGAATTCATATACAGAGAAAACCACATTTATTCTCTTTTACTCTGCCTATATTTGAGGATTGTACGTGGGGTGTGTGTGTATAAATGTGTTCATGTGCACGGTATATATTCATACAAATAATATGCCACGGGATACGGGAATAGTTGTATGTGTGATGCATTTATATGCATAAGTGGTAGGTTTGCAGGTTAATGCCTGCTTGACTCTGTGTGTGTGTGTGCGTAAATGATGGAAAGGTGCTCAGCACGATGAAAGGATGAATTATCCTAGAAATAAAATTAAAAAGCCCCAAACTTCCACAGCAAAGTTTGCAGCTTTGGGTGCTTCTCCAATATTTAAGTCACACAGAAATGTTTCTGATGAAAATTATTTCCTTACAGATACGGCAATAATTACCAAGCATAGAAGCTGGTAAAGAAATGGGAAAGTTTGGTTCAACAGAAAAATGAGGGCTGGCTGCAAAGTCTTGGTGCCTTTTTGCAGTTGAAGCATTTGAGATAGCAGGACTCAATGTTTTTTTAATGATTTGCTGTGTTGTGTAATAATTATACATATAGTGCAGTGAGGTTACTTGGAGGAACACCACACTATGTATGTTTTTTTGAGTAAAGGACCCAGGAGATTGCCTTTCACTTTGAAAACAATCCCTAATATCAGGAAAATGCTCTGTTTGTTTATGCGTACATAATGCAAGTTTGTCCGCCTGGGAACTGCAGCAAATGGGAGAAGTATGCATGGATTTCACAGGTAACAGGATTACGTGGGCACATAATTGATCCATTTGGAGAAAAAAATGACAGTGCTCTAAAGATGCCTAGGCTTTGGAGATGGAGTTTATGAAACAGGCATTTGTAAATTCAAAGGAATCAATATGTCAATTTTATTACATCTCGGGACCAGCTGGGCATTAAAGGAACAGTAGCCTTTTTAAAATTGCAGCTGCGTATTCTTGCATTGTGTACCTTTCTTAAAAGGCTTTGAATTTTAGAAAATGTACTTCTAGCAGCGCTTTGCACCTTTTCAGTGACCAGTCTGCATGGACAAAAAAAGACACAAACCATTACATTGTGTCAGTTTTCCTCTTAAGCCAGGGTTGGTAAAAACTGCCGGGCTTCAATTATACCGTGCAAAAATCTTACTGGTAAATATATACATGGAAGGAGACTGACGCCTGTTCGTATGCCAAATGTTGAAAAAAAATATTTGACATTTTGCACCGAGGACCCAGCACATGTTGCGGTGGCAGCATTGTAACGTGAGCTACCTGAAAGGGTGCATTAAAGACCACACGTGAAACCTGGTCTGAATCATTGTAAACCAGAATCTTCTCTTTCCTTCTCACTGGAGTTTAAACCCCCAGACGATTAAATTCAGTGCAAAGCTTAGTTTCTTCCAAGGGACAGCAGTCTTCAGCTGGCCAGGTTTTGAAATGCAACTTTTCATCCAAATTTGCAACGTCCGGTGTGGAGGGAGATGTTGAGTGGAATTTGGGTGGCAGGGGTGGTCGCTGTCCGTAGGCTCTCGAGGCCACCCCAAACAGGCTCTAAATCCCAAGGATGCATTCTCAAGCAATTAATAATGGCCACTGAAGTTTTTCCTTTGGAAAGAGGGAGGTTAGCTGAGGAGCAATTGTGGCTTTCCAGAATATGTTGTACACTGCTCTATCCGAAAGGCATTTGGTTGAGGGACTGTGTTAGTGAAAGCCACGCGTGCCTCCAGCCTTCGGTAGATAGCCGGTTGTCTTCTCTCCTCTGCCTGCTGGTGATGTTGCTGTGGACCTGATGGCTACAGCCTGGTCTGCAACTCCAAATTTATAATTAACATTGCCAAAGCAATCGCTGATTTGGGGTACCTAACTACGGACAGCTCTAGAGGTTCAACACATCTGAAAACACACTTAAAAATTTTCAAGGTCTTGAGGCCCAAGAAGGAGGTACCTAGGATCAATGGTCACTGCTCCCTGAGACATCTCTGCCTTCTCACCTTCCCCAGCTTTATCGTGATCCTCTCGGATCTTCTATAGTGCTCCTCCAGCTCCTTTTGCATAGTTTCGTTTTCTTGGAGCTCAGACTTTCCAGGCCAGCCTGGCTACAGCCAAAGTCTCTGTGCAGTACCCCAACCTGCCCAGTAATTCTACTTTTTCTGGCTCGAGGATCTCTACTTTCCGTAAGGTACAGTTACAGGGTTTCTCCAGTGGTCTGCTAATATTTAACCATGTAAATAGGCCTTGGATGACGTGGGGTCACCCCAAAAATGGGCATAATATATTAGTGAGCAGTGGATAAAATAGGCAAAGTACTCTCTCTCTGTGTATATTCTACCATAGCTCTATCTCCTCTAAACAGAAGTATGAAGTGAATATGAAAGAATAAAAAGCCCAGTTTTCCCTGAAAGAGTATGGAAGAGCAGGTACACACAATACAAGCTAGTCAAGTACTGTTTTGTGGTCATAGACTTAGGAGGAATTAAAACTTTATTATGCAATGATGTACTTTCAAACCATTTTTTAAAATATTCATGTGCTAAGGAAGATATGGAAAAAGGGGTTCAGAGTGTTTTCATAGAAATTTGTGGCACTGTAGTAAATAAAGATGACCTTCTGCCAAGCAGTGATGCTCAGAACTGATGCGAATACACATAAAAGGAGTCGAGAGAAACTATACAAACTCAATAGATTGAAGCTTACAAAACTTCAGAGGTAAGACTTCCTTTCGGTGTAGCTTTGCCTGCGTGCTTAGGTGTGAAGGGTATGATGTATGCACCTCGTTTGTCTCAGCATCCTCCGCCAGTGGTGAGATGCCAAGACAAGTCTTAGCTGTAACTAGTCTAAATGAACATTTTCCAAGCCCTACAGCAATCTCCACTCAAAAGATCTCATCCCTTTCCATGCTTGCTAGAGGAGAGTAAATGGAGGCAAGAAGAGTTGAAGTGACTTGGCCGAGGCCTCCCAGCAAGTCAGCTGGAACTAGAAACCTAAAACTAATAAAACCAGAGGTCATATTCCGATCCTGGTTACCTCCGCGCAGTCCCAGAGCCACTCTGCGGGCAGCCTTTATATTTTGTCGGTTCTTTGAATCTAATTCTAGAAGTAAAACAAAGCTTCCCAATGATAAGGTGGAAAAATGGCAAAATGAAACCCTGTCATCGACCTGACTGATGGTTCTTCCACTGAGATCATAACAGCTTCTTCAGAGACTTTTACAATCTCTATAGAAGCGCAGGAGGCACTGCCAATATCCGCAGATCATTGGCATGATAGACCGTAACGGCTTCTTCAGAGCCGTTCCGGTCTATCGTGTCAATGCGTACTTAGGGAGTCCTCAATGCATGGATCATTGACACGGTACTACATAACGGCTCCTTAGAAGCCATTACTGGGTATCAAGTCAATGCATACTTAGGGAGCCCTTAATGCACGGACCCACGCAAGTTGACTTGCTCTGAATACTAACAATCCTGTGGAAGAGTAGTTACTGCGTATGGCGTTGAGGGAGGTTATTAATACCCGCCTGCAAGAGCTCGACTCATGCGCCATGCTCCCAACACCTCTACGGGAGAGGTACGGCTGCTCCCGAGTCGGAGCCTGAAATCTGTGAACTTTCCCCCTCTCCGCTAACACCGTTTTATTTCATAAAATATGCAAAAAAAGAAAACGCTCTCAATTTGAGCTAGGAGAGCCAAGAGGCAGCCCAGGACAAAACATTTAGAGATAGAATATAAAGCCTTGAGAATAAGCGGTTGCAATGGAAATGCTGGTAAGCCCTTACTTACGGAGCAACAGTTCTCTGTATTTTTACCCCCTCTCAACTACTTTGCGGTAGTTATCGAACACACCCTCTATTTATGATGATCCCTGCGAGACGCTTACCATCATGCTTGCTAAAACGACCCTCACGAAGGAGAAATGCTTTGTTAAATATCCCGTCATCCAGTGAGGAGTTTGTCCGGATTTGTTGACCCCGTCCCGGGGGAACATCAGCCGAGACTTTCCAAATCGTCACCGCGCCTTTGCTTCGACCTGCGAAGGCGCATCCCCTTCATTTGGCTTCCCCCAGACAAGATATCCCTGTACCGAGCTAAAAATGCTTCTAGTTTGCTGTTGTTGATATTTTTCTTTTGTGTTCTGCTTACTGACTGACATCTGCTATCATGCTAAGCAGGTGTTCCTGTGTAAACGAACGTGCCCTGTTTGTGTTTCGCCATCCTCGCTACTGCGCACCCAAATGAGCAGCATGATTAAGAATCCTGTAAATTTTTGAAAGGAAACGGATGGCTGCCCTACTAGAACATAATTACACCGTTCCAACATCCGCAGCTCACTGCTGCAGCCGAGTTGGAGAACAGCAGAAATTAATAATATATAATAGCATCATTCTCGTAATTTATAAATGAAATAAAGTAGAGAGGAGATTCTGCTGATATGCATTTTCTTCTTAATTCTAAAAGATAAAGTATAGATTAGAATTTTACTGGGGTGAAACCTGGCCAGCAATATCACACTAGTTGCAAGTGTAGGGCCTGATTCATGAGAGGGATTTTGCTTAGGGAAAAGAGCTAATATCTTTTATTGGACTAGGGGAAAAAAATGAGTATACAAAGCCCTCTAAAGGCAGCCCCTGATGAAGGGAGGCTAGGAAACCTCCACAGACTGTGTACCTAGTTTTTAGCTTAATTCATTTGTAGGTATTGCAGGAATACTGCTACATGCTGCAATTTTTTTCCCTGACTAAAATAATACACCATCACAGGTCACCCCCTCGGAGAGGAGGGAGGATTAATAAGTTAAAGATGTTGTCTAATCTCCTATTTTTGTTGAAAAACAGCAATGTTTTCAAAAACAATATTTTGAGCTCCAGAGATGTGCCAAAAGGAGCTGTACTGCAAATCACCGCTCAAGTCAAGCCTTGGAGTGGGTGCTCTAATTGCGCCTCTCAACCCTGCTGGAAAAAAAAAAAAAAAAAAAAGATACAACTTTCTGGAGACGAAGACATATTATTTGTAAAGACTAAGCAGTATGACTTTTCTTTTTTTCCCATTGCGCATGAACAGTCAAGTTAGTCAAATGCTTTTTATTTTTCTTCTGTAGCTGCCCAGACATACTCATCTGGGTGATGGCCCAGCTGATTTATACTTTTATTGGGATAAACTCAAATGGGAGAGTTACCAAAAAACCACAATAGTGTTTACTTATAGGGTAATTAGGGACATTTTTATCCATTTTGACACTGTAAAACTCTAAAGAATGATAACTGCTTTGATGGAAAAGGTCAGCACGGGTTCCCCAAGTTTAACCCAGCAAACACAAATGAACACAGTGAGCCCAGAGAAATACTTCTCTTTTAAACTACTGGATACGTTTGAGATGTATTCTTCTAAAGGGCCCCCTTAATAATTTGTTTCTGAGAAAATATGTGCATATACAGATTTATTTCATTAACAGGTATTTATTTAAGTAGGCTGCACTGTATTTAAGTCTCTGAATAGTTTCCATTACTTCCTCAGCTCACTTACTTCAAGTTGACTAATTTTAATAAGGCTAAGGTGCCTAGGGTCTTATTGAGTGTTCAGTTTGATCAATATGGCTAAATTAAAATAGTGCAAAATATAAGCAAATGTACTCTAACAACTCAGTGAAAAATGGGGAGTGCACCAAACATTGATTAGTGTTCCACAGGCATTAATTTGTTGTTTTAAGCATGCTAACACTGCTCAGAAACTGCATCTACCTCCAGCACGCCCATGCGGTCTGGGTACTCCCGGACCGGATTCTGCCCAGCCACCCCTGCGCAACCCCGTTGGTTTTCACGGCGTCGCAGGTGTCTGAAGACATAATTTGGCTCTGTATCGTGCAGAACCAGGTCTGCACACCCTGGTCTCACAGGCAGCCCTCCCAGTCCAGCTTTGGCCCGTTCCAGGCGGAATAGCATTCCCGTACCACTCCTAGAGCGAGCCTGGATCACACCTAAGGGAAGCAGAAAGAGGACAGTTATGATTATTTGCACGAGTGAAGACTATTTATGTAATCATATTCATTATGAATTTGGGGCTATACATCAATTCTATACGTGTATTTTTAAGACAGGCACAGACTCTGAGGGAAGTGGTTATACGTACAAGAAGATATTCGGTTTTGCCCTCCTGTAACACCACAATATTATTGTCATAAAAGATTAATGTCAACCCCCACCTGGTATTAAATTGCTTTTGGTAGCCCTTGCATTCCTGTCTTTCTGCACAAGACAAAAACACTTTTAACGTAACTACATGCATCTTCAACTTGAATTACTGCTATTACTGGGTTACCTTTTATTTTTCAAAGGCCTTGCTTGTTGTGGTAGGTATTTTTTCCCATGGATATGATGTTCTGAATAAGAATATGGTATCAGGAACCTAATTTTAGGGCAGCAAAAAAGCATACTTTAGAAAATAGGGTCTTATCATAGTCTCGTTTGATAGATGTTGCACGTTAATTATATGATTTTTTTCATACTCCAACAAAAAGCTGTATTTTCCACATACTAAAAATAACGTGTTTTTCTGTCTTTCTCTTTCCCTTCCTTTTTCTTGGTTAGCAAAAGCATGAGATTATCATACTTTGACATCCAATGCTTGCACAGACAGTTTTTAATGGTTTCTAAAAATACGACAATAACTCTTTAGCAATCGTACTTTTATATCATTTTAAATGGTTTCTGGTATCTTTCTTGGTTTTTCACTAGTTTTCCCCTCTACCTGTAGTGTGATCTTTCTGCTTATCTTTAATCTCTTTGGTAAGTGATATTTGCTGTAACAGTTCTTCCTTTCCTCGATACCATCTTTTTCTACGTGGCCAATAAATAATTTCACATAAGAAAAAGCTCATTTTGTCAAAGGTAAATCAGCAGTGTGTATAAGAAAGAAAGAAAAAGAAGGGAGAAATAAACAGGAGGGAGTTCATGTGTTAAAAAAAAAAGGCAACTTGAAAGCAAACGCAGTCACATTTAGGAGAAGTAAATTCTGTGAAGATGAAGTCAAATATGAAAAGCATTTCTCTAGTTTAAACTGACCAAATAGAGTTATAAACAGCAGAAACATTTGAAGTTCCCCTTTTTTAAATTAAAGCTGGAGCTTTAACTTCTTAACCTTCAACACGACAAGTAGAGCACACTGTGCAAAAACAATTTGTAAGTCTTCTTAACAAACATCTCAAGTGAGGAGGGCCAGCACAAGTTCAGAAGAATTGACTTTTCATTTGTAGCTATGCCAAAAAAAATGCTTAGAGTTTTTTTGTTGTTGTTGTTTAGCTTTGGTGCATGACAATCTTGATTTTTTCCAGCGTTCTACATGTTTAGAGTTTTTAATATCAAAGGTATTGCTCTCTGTAAACAAGCGTAAGTTTACCGAGGCAGCTTCACTTACACTCTTCCCTTGTAATCAGATGTGAAAATTACACCCTCCCTTTTGGCTACATGATAATTACACATTTCAACATACAAAGAATTGTCTCTGTTTCAGCTGCTGGAATGAAACAGCAAAGGCACTCGGGAAAATATATTATTATATTAAAGATCGGTGCCATAGCTGTTTTTAGTAAAAGTGAAGTTTGTAATCACAACTATGATCAAGATACTTTGAGATTTACATATGCACGTATATGTATGAGAGAGAGAAGTTAAAAGTGAAATGAAACTAAGGTACCTCAGCATGGAGAGTGAAACTTAGCCCAGGTACCAAGGGCCAGCAAACAGCCTACTCTCTGCTTAAATCTCACCAAAGCCCTATTTTGAGGGTGAATTTTACCCCCAAAGCATAATTTATTAGAAAGTTTAACAAAGTTTCTCCGGCTTTCTCTTGGTTTTCTCCTTTTTTCTTTCTCCTGGCTATTCTATTTCACTTACTTAGAAACTTAGCCTGAATTTCTTGTGCATCTATCCATTTCCTTGCAAATGCTGGGTGCAGAAAGAATTCAGGATTAAGCATTGCTCAGAAAGAGCTGTGGGAAAAAAATTACATATGCAGCAAAACATGTTAGAGTTGTGTTTTGACAGTTTCATGACCAAGCCAAAAAATATACATTTTTTTGTACCTGGCGCAGTTTCACAAAAATGTCCCCTCAGGGAATAGTCATTTTTTGTCAGAATCAACTGTTTATTTACTTAAAAATCCAAAAGTTTTGCCTTGCATTAGAGGCAGAGTTGCTGAAGGTTAAAGTTCAGCATCAGCTCATTGCATTGCCTTCACCGTAAAAGCATGGTTTGTGTCACGAGAGAGGGATAAAAGCATTAGCGCGGACACAGGACAAAATAAAAACGCCATGCACTTTAGAAACAGAGCAGGTGAGGTTCGTCAGGTCTCTCGTTAAGGTGCCTGCAGCCATCCCCTCAACCTCCTTGGACCTGCCACCACCATGGTTGAACGCGGTAGCAAGGGTTCAGGCTGGAATTAATGGGTTTACCCAACTAAGTCAACGCCTGGTAGGGTTTGGATGGTGGCAACCGTGTTGAGACCCTTGCTGTCACCCATGGAGATGTTCGTGGCTTTGAGTGTCCTTCCTCATCTGCGCCTTGCTGGGCTGGAGGGACCGAAAGGGACGCAGGTGGCTTCCCACCGCTGCGCCCAGGATGGTGCACGCCAGTGGAAGAAGTAGCCGGAGGCTGACCTAGTCGTGTCCTACTCAGGGAGCGTCGCCTTTCGTGTTTCTGTGTCAAAACGCTATCTAAATGCCCTGCAAACATGCAGGGCGTGAGGTCTGGGGAGTCCAGGAGCCCCCGTTTGCGTGGGACCGTGCCCATGTGCCGGCCATCCCGCCCGGCAGGTATGGGGCCTATTCCCCACCTGGCTCATATTAATTCAGGACATTAATTCAGGCATGCTTAGGATATAACCCCAGAGCATAACCAAATCCCGAGGTCACACTGCTGTGAGAAGATGTAATGACTTTTAAATCATTGGAATTGTACCAGTAAAGAAGAGTTAGGTCTCACACTCTGAAACTAAGGTTTTTTCCTAGGGTAAAACTTGGTATTCTCAGCAGAGGGGTGTTTTTTTAATTCATTCTTAACTTTATCTGTATCTGTATCCAAACAATTAGCATTTTTTTGCCTATAACCAGTGTGTAAGATTGCAGGCTTAACAGAAACGCACTCTGTCAAATGCTCTGTGGCATATATATATTTACCTTGACCACAGGTCCCAGCTGTTGGGACTGGCAGGCTGACCTTTCACCCTGGCTACTGGCCATGTTCAGTGAATAATTTTGAAACAAATTTTTTACTGGGATTTTTAACATAACTATTTATTTGGGGAAGCAATTTGCATCGGGGAAAAAAACCTCAAATGTAAATACAGATTTCCCCAGGAGATTAAAAACAGTCCAAAACTAATAGCCTAATCTAATTCACCTAATGATCATCACGCAATATATTCAGTGGGCCTAATCCTGCCCTTGCGGAGGCTCTCTGAAGTCAGGGACTCCATATACCTGTCTGAATTTGAGTTTATCCTTCATATCCCAGTTACAGCAGGGGAGCAGCTTTTGTCTCTATGGTGAATAATATTTTGCAAATTAGACCTTGTTTAAAAAAAAAAAAGAAAAAAAGCAATATATAAGGTGGGGAGGGAGTCTCTCCTGACTCACACTCATGGGGCAGAGGTCACAGCCGGAGCTGCTCTGGTAGGAAAGATCCGAGCACCGTACCAAAAAATAACATGAAACCTGTGACTCAAGCTGATGAAAAAGGAGTTAATCAAAGATAAGGATGGCTCTTCATCCCTACCGAGCACTCTCGTTAGTGTGGCAGTTAAAGATATTCCTCCATCCTCTTTAACTTTGCATTTGTCCCCTCGCATTTGTTATTTGTTCCTTTTTTTCTGCCTCTCTCAGAGGCTGCGTGTTTTCCCCTGACTGACAAGTCAATACCGGAGCCAATTCTGGGCTGACGACCTCCGTGGGGTTATCGCTGGCCTAAAATGGGCAGAACTGAGCCCAAAGCGATGCCGCCGGCGGGATGTGGGTCCGTCGGGGCACGGGGAGGTGGAGTGAGGTCCCTCTGCACCCCCCGCTCCTCCCTGGGCTCCTCGGGAAAAGTTCTGTCCCGACTTTCGCTGCTGTGCCCAGAGGTGGGCTCTGCCCGGCCTCCGCGGCTTCTTAAACCGAGCAGAGACTACTGGGAGTCTGGCTAATGTGCGTGTTGATGTACCTACCCTGTAGCTTCTGAGAAGATGAAAGAGCATATTGCTTATTTCCACAACAACGAGCTAGGAAATATTTACGGCGACCCCGCTCCGCTACCTGGGGAATTTCTCCCCAGGTGATGGAAAGAAGCAACATCTGATTTTTTTTTTTTTCCCCCCAATGCAGATTAACAACATAACCCCCCAAGCCCCCTCAATAAACCAAAGTTGTTAGTCGGGGCAGAGATACCTCTTCCACCAGCCACAGATATGATATAGCTTTAATTTGTATTCATCTTGTCCACTGGGGCTAGACGATGGAGGAGCTATTATGAAACCTTTTTTTTTCGAATTTGCTTTATTCACTGTTTACTATGCTGGGCTGACATGATATGATTTGTGCATTGCGGGGTCACAACAAGCTACTTGCAGGACAATTTGCTGAATCAAGAGGGTGATTGTGTCTGGTGCCAGTCAGTCGCAATTAGGGCCAGGATCAGGGAGGCCCAGAGCTTGTGTATCGTCTTGGGCAAACCTCATAGAAATCAGCTCACCTGAAACTAATTGTCACAACAGAGACCTTATGCAAATGAGCCCTAGGGTTAGCGTGGGAAAAGAAAAACTGTCGCAAAGATAGGTGACCTGCTGAGCAGGGGGTCTGTTGCTGGGGAAATCTTTGTTCAATGAGTTAAAAAAATGTTCGCATTGTTCCAAATCCAAGAAAAACGTAGCAGATCCTCTCCCTAAGAAAGCGTGGCGAGCACACTCATCTGAAAGTCCAATAAAGTGGCAGCCAGCTTTCGAGCCGGTAATAAATTGGAAGTCTTTATTCTTTATAAGGGCTGCAGCAGGAAAATGATTTTCCTTTGCAAAGGGGCCTTTAAAGTTTAGCTGCTCGCAGTTAGCCGGCGCTTAAAACTTCACTGTCTGTCGAAGCTTTCGCCTGCCTAACCTGTTGGATCCCAGCAGATTTCCCGACCTGAGGTTTTAGCAGCTGGAAAAAACCTCCCTCTGGCTCCTGGAGCTGCTTTTTGGAAGGTCTGGCGCTCGTACCGCAGCGAGCTGTTGGGTTTGGAGGGCAGGAACAATCGGGGAGCAGCTCCGTGGAGCTTCTCCCGTAGAAATCTCCGGGGATCTCCAAAGCTCTCCAACTTCGAACGTCTCTTCTCTTGGTGCCTTCCTGAGCGGCACCCGCCGGCGAGACGCGCAGGTTCGAGCGTTGGCAACATAATCGTGAATTAAGCACATTTAACGACAGGATCATTGACGTCTGCATGCGAAAACGGCTGTTTCTGACATGCTTTCCCTCTCCCTTTTTCTCCTCTGCCTCCAGCCCAGGCAGAGAAAAGCATAATTTTCAGCGAGCACATTACACAACATTTGTCTTGTTCACTCCTTCCTCTTTAACAATTTTTATGGGGGTTGCTCAACACGTTCTAAAATAGGAATGGAGACGATATAATAAAGTGCTGAACTGATGATATACGCGGCAGTTTATGCTGTCAATGGCAAATTCAAAAGAAAGGGATGCAACACGCTCCAAGTGAAGAAATGTAAGCCCGTGCCCTATAAGCACACAGAGCGAGAGGCAGCCAGGGTATTTTTGCACGTAAGGCTTTTCCAAAGAGGTTGACGGGGACAGAGGCGAGATTAATTGCACTAAAAGATACTGGACAAATTTCAGAGACACGAGCTGCTTTGCGCTATCATTGAAGGCAATAGAATAGTTATTTTGTTTGGTTAATAATTAGAGCTGCACTTTCGGTGGTGCTGCTTTAAAGGGGTGAAACGTAGATGGTATCAGACCAGCAAGTTTGGAAATTAACTTCCTACTCACCAAACATCATGAAATAAGGATGGCTTAAAAGTAATGCAGATTAATCACCAACTTTTTTTTTTGATCTCTTTTGTCCCTTTACCACTGTCTGAAATAATTTCCACAAATAGGAGACGTTTCACAGTGGGTATGAAGTGCTCAGCTTTCACTCATCAAACTTTAATCGGAACTGCATTTTAGTTTTTGAATAAAGAACACTTAAAAAATTTAGATGCAAATTATTTTGCATTATTCATGCTCTAAGTGTCCTTGTAGATTTAAACACTTCTGAGGCCACCTTGATTCAAGTAATTACCTAGGCCCTCACTGCTCCATCATGAATAAGGTATTTTGTACAAGTAAAGTATGCACCCGATGAGCTTTTAAAGTGGCTTTACACTGAACTTGTGTATTGCTTCTTGTGCATGAGTGATTCGAACATGCGTCGCAATCTGTCTCAGGTGGGAAATCCTGGCAGAGCATCCATGAGTGACGGAAGGAAGGAAGCCTACCAGCCTCGGCGCGCGCTATTTCTTTGTCTTCGCAGAAGAATCTCAAAGTGAATTCTCTCGCTCGAGTCTTGTGGCTCCTCTTAAAAGTCTGAGGAAGCGATAGCTGCTCGCGGGGAAAGAAATGACAGTCATTTTTCGGTTAACCCTTCGGTGCCCGGCCCGGCCCCCCCTTCGCCTGCCTCCTGCGCTCAGTCACTTAAGGCGTTCGCACAAGATAATATAAGTCTTTCTACTTTTATGTAGCATTGTACATCTGCCTCCCCATCTGTCCGCTCAGCCTCCCTCACGTACCAGCGCTAGGTACCACCTGAGCAGGATTTTTCGCACAATGGAGCCAGCCCAGCGCCGAGCATCGTGGCTGAGCGCTTCTCCCAACAGAAGCGGCTATCGGAGGGCAAGCGAAACGTATATCTGCCCATATATTGTCAGCAAAATGAGCTCGCAAGAGTTAAATTTAATTGGCTGAATCTCGTCGTTGGCGTTTGTTGCAAAGTGCCCATGTTTTTTTTCTTTTCCAGCTACATTGCTTTGAAGAATTATAGGAATTTTATGATGTGCTGTTGGAGTTCCACTGGCAGAGATTTCAGTAAAGGGGTTAAAGTTGGTTTATGTTAAAAAAAATTATGCAGAAACCAATAAAAATAAACACACTCCAGTAGACTAAACTTGCTGGGCTTTTAGTTTTAGCTTAACAATAGAAGTTTAGACGAAATCCAACATTGCAGCTTTTAGAAAATTAGTTGACACTCACAGTTGATCATCTTTACTACTCAGCGGTATAATTAATATTTAAACATTCTAATAATGCAGCTTGCTTTGCATGCACTTTTCAGCCCCACCACAGTATATTTTATCAGGAATACTGCTAGCATTTTCTTAGGTAATGTCATTTTTTAAAGTTATATTTAAAATAGGATATTGGCTTCTCGTTCAGTGCAAAAGAAATATCCATAGGCCAACAGGCAGGTTTCCTACGTCAGTGTGAAGATTAAAGTGTGTCTTTAGTGAAGACAATAGAAAATATGTAAGGGGCTAGTTCATTGCCATCATCATAAAATAAATATGCCCGGAGACTATCGGTTTAGAAAACTGTCTCAAGTTGTTCATTTTTCTTCACGCTATCTATAATAAGAGGAACTTTTAATATCTAGATGCAGAGCAAAATCAGGCAGTGACCCACAGATCTGTGAAATACTGCGCCTCTGACACCCACTCATTTAGAGCCAGAGAGCATTTAATAAAGAAGTCAGGCAAGTAAAAAAAAAAAACAAAAATCAAGCAGGGAGTTTTCACATGAGTGTTGTCAGGGTTAAGGCTTCTGTCTGCCTGGCAATTTAGTAAAATGGCGAGAAATCATCAAAATGGAAAGGACTGTGCTAGTTTATTTACTTAGGAGAGCCGTCTTCCTCTTCCAGTCGAGGTGGGAAGGAAAAGTTGTTTCAGGTGCTTTGCTCATCAGCTTAATCCCCCTGATTAGTGCAAGGTGCCCTTTATTCCCCACCTTATAACTTCTAGCAAGAGAGGCTGCTCTTTTCTGAGCTGATTTGGACTCTTCCAGGGCTTTCTCCTCCAGCCTTTCACATGCATGGGTCCTCCTGATGCCAGCCAGAGGGTTAGTGCTCGCGTGGCTGTTATTAACCACTGTAGATGTGTGGGCACCACTGGAAAGAGCCACCCCCATGGCTCCTTTGGGCTGATCTGAGGAGAAAAAAAAAAATATATATACAGGCAGATCTTACACACCCATTTTGGCTGCTGCGTGATGCAAAGAAGACCTCCTGAATTTCCCAGCTGGAGAAAGCATCCTGCAAAGTGAGTTCCTTGTGTAGCTCCCAGCCTTGGAGGTGTTTAGTGGTGTGCCCAGGGGGGTATTTTTTTTCCGGGAGAGGGGTTTTGGGGGGCACAGCATCAGGTGGGGCTGCAGCGGGTTGCAAAGGTGCCTGAAGCTCAGCTGAGAATCTGGCCCTGGGTTTTGTCACGTTTCATTGCAAGTTTGAAAGCAGGCCCATTTCTATTAATACTGTTAATAAAAGGCATATGTTTTGTCAAGCAAAACCACCCTTTCATTAAAACGGAGCATAATTTCACGGGGCTTTTTACGTTCATGCAAAAATAGCCATTTCCCCAACATGTCCCAAAAAGCAAAGTCGGAGAGTGTGTGTGCAAAATTTCACCAAGCCACAAATATTTTCATGCCAAATACCACTAAATGAAAATGCTCGGCGTCTCACCGCTTTAAGCTAGTCCTAGGGCCTCAGCCTAATTGCCTGGGAGGCAATGGGAGTTTTTAATTTACTTAAAGTAGCAGAAAGGGGCTTTAACAATTTTGTGTGTGCAACGACCATATGACTGACGCCATAAGATCCATAGCATGTGTGAAAATAGATTGCATATTGCTGAGAGCTTTCTCCGGGCTCTGCCATAGATTGCCTCACGTCACGTGCGCCTGCAAAGAATTTGGGGAGACGGTTTGGATGGAAGACGTCGCAGCACAGAAAACAAAGTCGCCTTGTGCTGGCAAAGGGCGCGTGGGAGCTGCCGTGCCGCGTGCGCTCCGTCCGTAGGGCAGGGGTGGGAGTGGGAGTTTTAAGGAAACAGATAAACAACAAATAGAAAGCGCTTAAAAATAGGGCCGTAACTTCCAGCTCTGCTGTATGGCGACCGACGCGCCTAGTTACGGGCGAGAGCTGCTCCGACTCTTACTTTTCAAGTGAAAGTAATGCCGTGAGATGCTGCGATAGAAACGTTTGTGTTTGAGATGGGAGCAAACTGCCTCCCGTGGTTTGGCTCGCTCCTCCTTTATCAGGTTTTGTTCAGGAAGGCAGTTACACACACCTTGGCTGCAAATAACTAGAAGAGCGTGATCTATTTTAAACCTGCTGCTGAGGTGGTAAAGGAGAGATAAGTTGAAACCTAGCTGCTATCTCACTTGTGGGGGTGACAGATATGTCCAGAAATGGATAAAATTAAAAGCATTTTTCGTATGCTAATAGCAACCTGGACGAGGAAAAAATACAGGGAGCAGAGAAGCAAAGTCAAGAGGTTTCTATCACAAGTATATTTCTCCCATTACCTAAATTATAGGACTTATTTCCCCAAACTGATATACATATTTTTACTGCGTCTAAAAGAAAATTCTATAGTAGAGTTTGATTTCAGCATCAACCTTATGGCAGCCATGTGGGAGTGAGATTATGGGACATGTGGAACAAAAGTCTTCCAGCCAGAGGAGGCCTTCTGAGCATAATGATTCTTATTTAAATTAGTCTATGTTTTATTACTCAGTTGGGGAGGGGAGAAGGAAACCAAGGAAAAGAATATTTCTTTAAAACCACGGTCACCTGAATTGTAGATGAAGAGAATTTAAGTAGTTTTCAGCCCATAAAATGGTCAAACTTTTTCATATCATAATAATCATTTCAAGAAATCCTCAATTTTTTTTTTTAAATTTTACATTTAAACTTGTTTTTCCTGTTGGCATGCCTGCCGATTCATTTGTAAATGTGCTTTAAATTCCTTTGTATATTACAATGAATGCCACCTCTTTAAACGCTCTTAGTAATTTAGCGAACTTCTTTGCCAGTGGGTGAAAGTACAGTATTGTACATGCATAAGAAAAGGTACATTCATTATGCTTCACGTATGAAAAGGTATATTAGGAACGGTTTTGCTTAAAGTGGAGGGGTGAATGGAGGAGCCCCTGATCCATCATAGCGCTTTTGCATGTGTGAGAATGTGTCTCTGTGAGCCCAACGTCCAGAAATGCTGGCCGGGAACCTACCGGCAAATGTGTGCCTGTGAAACCTGAGAAGATTTATAACAAGTAGGTAATCGTTTCAGGCCTACACGAGGGGAGCGGGAACTAAAAGCTCACGCTGGGGCTGAACAGTGGTTTTGGGGAAAGGGAGAGAAAGGAAAAAAAAACCCAAATCCAGACTTGGGGGTCTGGTTTCTTCCATCTTCCTCCATGGCTGTCGTGAGGTGCCACGCAATGGGAAAAGGGTCGTGCGAGGAGTAGGCTTGAGGTCCTCCTGTGATTTTTTTGAAGCGTGTTTTGGGGTCGGGGCTGACCCCCGAAGCTTGCCGCACGCCTGGTTTGTGGTCTGCAATAGGTAGAGGGACAGAAATGAGGTGGCCCCAGGAGTCTGGTCTTGTGCTTCTTCCCACCTCCTTCACCCAGCCGGGATTACTCCTGGCGCTCTCGGCGTGACCGGGGAAGGTTCAGTTAATGGCATTTTTCTTAGTGTGAGCAATACGTCGTGTGCCATGATGGAAGGTAAAGGGAAGGAGCGCTGAGGCACGGTGGGTATGCCCAGGAAGGGACGGCATCTCTGGGGAGGAGTGCAAGGCCACGGTGGGCCAAATCCTGCTCATTCTGCTCATCACCTCCCTGTTTTTCTTGGGACCGCTCACTCCAGTAAGGTGAGCGGGATTCATGCCATTGGCTCGTCTCTTCTGTGAAGAAGAACCACAGCATTACGGAGAGGGTTGGTCCGTTTATGTCCAATAAACATAAAAGCTGAGAGGGTTTCAATGAAACATTCTTCTCCAAACCAGAGGTCATTCATTTTGCACTTATTCCTTTATGTGGTTTCTGAAAGTTTAATTTTAAGGAGAGGATGTGGGTACGCTCTGTTTGTTTTCTTTCTCTTTCCTTTTCTTTCTTTCTTTCTGAGCTCTTTACTTCGAATTAATTTCGTGGAAACGCGTGCGAATGCTTTCCAGTGGCATGCCAGCTGTCATTTTTCGACTGGGGGGGAACCCAGAGTTTATTTACGAGATGCAATTTTAAGCTTGATTCATTGTAATAAGTGTCACTGTAAGGCAGGCGAAGGAGACTTAGCTTTCATTAACATTCTTCAATTCTGGAGCCCACCAGGAGGTAGATAAGGTACCACTGGGTCCATCCACCTCCCGGACCACAGGAGGACAATGCCAGGAATGTTTGCAATGTGTTTCTATTTTTGTCACACCTATGTGTGGCCATCCATCTGGTCTTAATCAATCAGTCTCATCCCGGAGCTTTGCTGTTCTCCCAGCTGAAATAATACACTTCTTCAGCAAGAGCTCTGCCTCAAGGAGGGTCACTACTCACCATTCCCCAGACAAGGCATATTAACAAGGCTTACATATTTGTAAACATAGGTAAACCCAGGAGGGGTGGTTGGGAAGGAACATTTTGAAATATGAATATTTTATGAATAAACCACTGTGTTGTTTACTTAGCGATATTACACAGGAAAACTTGATGAAGTACTAGAGGTAAATTTGTTTTAGCAACCCCCCCCCCAACCCCTCAGAACCACCGAGACAAAGATAAATGATGAAAGAGCGAATGATCCACCACCCTATTTAAGCAGAGGTAGTGTGTATAAAATATGTTTCTGAAAGAGCAGAGAAGTGGGTGGTGAATACTGTAAAATGTGCCATTTATTTATTTAGATTGCACATCAGGAGATAAAACAAATGAAAACTCTGACTTGTTAATAATTTACATTTAAGTGGAAAATTCTTACATGCTGTTAAGATACCTCCAAGACCTGACACCACAAATGCAAATAATTTACATTCTTTGTGCGCACACAACTTCGCTTGTCTGGAAAAAAAATTCAAATATGTGTTCAGGGGGCGATGAAAACCAGGATACATTTACACTCTTATAATTACGTTTATTAATTTCGGATGCCTCTTTTGAAGCATTCATGGAGCTGACCTTCCCATTCATCAGGTGTTGCTGGCTGAGAATCTGCTGGGCCATACCTCACAACCTAGGAGGTAGGAGATGCAAAGAGGGGGGATTTCTTTTCAATAAGCAGCGCTATTACTTTTCCCCCTAACAGCTTATGCAAAAAGTTTTGTGGGGGAGAAAAAAAGCCCCAGAAAAAAAAAAAAAGAGAGAGGAGTGTGCATAACAATAACTACCTCTGTCCCTTCTGTTTTTGTTCTTTTCATGTCAGGGAACTTTTTAGCCGTGCTGCCCGGGTAACTGCTCTGGAAGGTTGGAATATCTCTTGTTGAAGGAGGTTTGTGATTGAGGGCCCTCTGACACAACCTTTTGTTGCTCTGAGGTGTTTGATCCTCTTTCCCTTTCTTCTAAAACCAATCCCATCCCTTTAAAAAATGGATAACCAGCACTTCTTTTACTTATTGTCAGCTTTTGGAAAGTTACTGTGGGGGGTTGTAGAAGTTTAACTAGTTAACCCCTTGCATCCTGATAGCGGGTTGCCATTAGTACTTCTTTTTTTGCTCCTTCCCGGGCAGGGAATATTTCCATAGCTGCGTCAGGTATGCAAATCCTCTTTTATAGGGAGCCATGTGACGGGTTGGCTTGCGGACAGTTTGCTCGCCGATCTTTCTTTCCCCTGGCTCAGCGGAGCTTGCTTGGGAAAACCAGGTTCAGCTGGGAACTCCTAGCATGAGCGGGGGCTGAGGAGTCGGTCCCCGAATCAGGATGGTGGCTATTCAATTGCGCTGAAATTTCAAAATGACTCAGAATTTGTAGCTGCTGATTTTTCTTCTCTTTCCTTGAACTGAAACTTGTGAGAGTCACCACAGGCGTAGGCTGATATGATACACTTTTTTTTTTCTTCTCTTTGAGAGCAGCTCTGAATAACAAGAATTCACAGAGAGTCGCTCTTCAAAAGTGTGCGGCCAAATCTGAAAGTAACAAAGGAAGAACACCTTAAAATAAGATGCGTAATAAGGATGCTCGCTCAGAGCCTTGCGATTAAAAATGGGACTGTTTTTTTTCTTTTTTTTTTCAAAGGGAAGGGACACAACCCAGGCTATAGGAAAGAAAAGCAGCTTAAATGGATTATTTAACAAAAAGCAACTTATAGCTCCTAGATAGTGACCTACATTCTGCACACAATGATGATGTTTTACGGTGGTGATAGGGTTAATAACCTAACATCATTCATGTAGTGTTTTTTGAAAATTGAATTTTACTGCTACAAAGTAAATGTAACAGCCCTCTGGAGACAATATTACAGGCACTTTATTGTTTGCTAAGCTGATGTCATCTTTCTACGGACTGACTTTAAAACAAAGGCAGAACATTTATTACAAATATCACTGTGTGAAAGGAAATCTACTGAAATATTGTTTAGAAGGTGGACTGATAAAAATGTATTAATACTTGGCTTTGATTATCTGCAAAGTTATGCCTGTGGAATGCTTTCTCGCGTGATCTCTGCTCAACAGAAATGTTCGTCTTGGATATTACACCTACTTTTATTTTAACGTTATCCATCTCTGAGCATGTGTTACTTTTAAAACGTGTTTTATAATATACTCTACAGCTCATTTATAACTCTTCGCAGTTTCTTTGTAGGAACCTAAATGAGGTTTTGATCAAAACCTAAAATATTTCCTTCAAAGCATTTTCATGTAAACAGGGCCATGTCTTCCTCACTGAAATCACTGCAACTGCTCACGTGAATAAAACCGGCGCGACTTGGCTCCCTTTTAGGGGCATGGTTTGGCTCTGATCTGCCTTCTGCTGTGAGTTTTCCCAATGGCCACGGTCCCTGTAGGCTGTGGACCCATTAAGGCTAGTATTTTCCAACCTGGATCCCCAGTTAGGTGTCTATATCAACATCTCCCGGTGTGGCAAAGATGCCGGGGAGAGAAGATTCAGTGCCTGCAAGTTACATGGGTTAAGTTATGTGGTGTTTGGTCCTTGGAGAACCACACCTTGTGTTGTCATACAGAGAAATCACCAGGTCTGAAAATTTTGAGCTGGTTGTAGATGACCCTGAGCTTTGAGTTTTATCATTCCCGCGTAGCCTTTCTAAGTAGGTTTCAAGTGAACAAAACACATTTGTCCCTTTTGAGAAGAGCAAACAATTAATTTGCAAATAATTTAATACCATTAAAGTTTAAATTTCCTTTGTTGACTCACTTGCCGAGTAAATCAATGACCATTTCAAAGTAATAAGTACAATGAGGGAAAATACCTTTTCCTCTATCACAGTATCACTGTTGTGGCTTTTGCAGGTGAAGCATAGAAAGAGGTGAACAGCTTTATGAGGACGAGTGTCTAAGCAACTGATTAGCTCATCTGTGTTGAAGGAAGACTGCAAGAGAAGTGTAGGAAAGAGGGACAAATTTAGAAAGTGTGTAGTGGAGTTAGCAGTAAAACTAGTAACTTAGTAGGAGTCTGTGATATTAGTATCGCTCCTGAAGTCTCTGTACATGTAATGCACTTTGCAAAGGTGGACATCTACCTACATGCCCAAGCAGAAGTTTATATTCGTACCCCCTTGTTATATATTTAAGGCTGACAGGTTGTGGCAGCTTATATCAGCGGGATTAAAACTGGCAATCGGACGATAACAGTTTACTTTTAATATCCTCAGAGCAAAGTTTTCAGATTGCCAACAATTATCAAAGGGTGTCTTGCCTGCTTCATTAATGCTAATGTTCTTAGATGTTTGAATATGATTTTGCGTGTCAAGCCAATCTATCTGGCATACTGCTGGACATCCTTTGACTGGGGCTGTGTGGCATTTTTTGTTTGATCTTTGGTGTTGCTCAGATAAATTTAATCCTCACATAAGCAATACTCATTCTGACAACAGTAGGCTCTGCACAAAGGTAGGGCAGTGACAGCGGGCTCTGCTGGAAAGTTAGAAAGGAGTCCAACTATCTAAAAATGTGATCAAGAACAGACTATTAACCTCTGGCTTAAGCGAGAAGCAGAGGTTTGTCTTAGCATGACTGAACAAAAACGTCCTTGTGTTCCTATAAAAAATACCTTTTAGAGCCTTTGTTCAGAAACACTGAAGGGGTGTGACCCAGGTCCTGCAGAAGTCACCTCGATGGCTTCCAGGTTAGGCATCCCAAGCAACATTTGCAGTCAACCCTTGAGCCAAGGCTTGAGCCGAGCCTAAAACTCAAAGGCGTTAAAAGATGAGAAGGCCTCTGTGTGGAGGCTGAGACTGTGGCTTTCTCTGACAGATTTTCTTTTCTGTAAGAGCTGGAGGGGAGGCATGGAGGGTTCCTGGCTCGTATCATTTGGTGCTTCCCGATGAAAATCAATTGACTTGTGGCTGTTGATGCCAGCTCTGAGTTTGACTCACATTGGCCACTATTCCCAAGGTCTGCAAAAGAGCTATGTATAACTACAATATATAATGGTTGCTGTTAAATGCATCAGCTTTGCAAATGGATGCACTAGACATCTCCTTTCTGTCTCATGTACTACAATTGTTTCAATTGTTTGAAGTCGAGTGCTTGACGCCGCTGAGAAAGAAGTCTCTGTAATGTCTCCCACAGTAGATAAGGCCAGTTGTAATGAAAATAAAGGTGATTCTTTATTGAACTCTGGACACAGACAGGACCCTGTAGTTCTCTAGCTGCTCAACTGGAATAGTGCAGCCGTAATGCCACTGTGCAGGGGTCTGAGCGCTGGTCTGGAGCTTGTGGTCCTGGAAAAGAGCCCCAAAACACAGAGCAAATACACCCAGAAAGGGAAAATAGGTACTGTCGTTGCAGGGGAAATGTCGAAACAGCATGCCAGGTTATACAATCAGCATTTCTTCATTATTTTAGTCATACTAGAATTCAGAAAAGGGTTGGGCTTAAAAAAAAACCCCATCCCAGCAGCAACAATGGGTATAATCACACACTTGAACATAAGAATTAGTTTTATGCGGCGTGCTAGAAAAAACCAAAATCTTGAGAACACTTTCAAAATAACCAGAGAAAAATAAACCATTCCTTATGTCAGTCTTGTTAGAGAAGGATTAAGAAACTGGCAATTATTTTGGCGACCTTAATTGTTGCTCTGCAGGAAAATATGCAATTAGAGCACGTTCGCAGGCCTGCACACCTGCAGCACATCCTACAGTATAATGTCAGCTTTCAGTGCTTGCTGGTGCCAGGTTCTATCACAACCAGGCACAGTGATGCTCTGAGAACATTTCGGACTCGTGTAATGTAGCTTCTGTGTATGAAAGAAGCAGGCATTTACACTGCCATACAATGGAGTGCATTACTGCAACACTGGTTTCATTATTTTCCGACGCCTACCTTCAGCACTGCTCTGGTTTACTCAGTTTGAGGTTTTATTGTTACGGTATAATAGTCCTGTACATTTCTGAAATTCCCTTATTATTCATCTTATTAATACAGTACTGGCTTGATTATCAGGCTGCAGTTGTGAAGGGGAAGATTCAGCGTGCTAGCAAAGTCAGAAGCTGGGTAAATTCCTGGTATAATGAGAACAATTGTTTGACGTGTTTTAGCCCAGCTCTCTGTGTGCATATAGCCGCGGATGCCAACGTACATATGTGCGTGCACGGGGTGTCTGTGCCTAAAAAGAGAGTGAGAAGTGTTGGAAGCTGGCTTTAATTTTTTGACAGAACGGGGGAAAAAAAATCTTCTTTGCGGTGCTCCTTGCCTTTGCCTCTTCCCCACGTTGCTCCTCTAGAAAACTGGAAAGCGAGTTAAAATAAAGGCGCAGTAGAGGGAATAGCTGTCTTCCAGCTAAATTCAGTAATCTGGCACGCTGATAGTTAACAGACTTCTCCCCCTAAGGGAGATACACTGTATTTTGCTATCTGACATGTTGTCATATATAAAGAAATCAATTGGTAATTAAATGATGCACCTTGTGAAGATGACAAAAGGCATTTGGTTGCGAAAAGAGAACTGGGTTGTGAGGGGTTTGTAATGAAGGCCTAATGACTATTCATAAGAGATTTTCAGTCCGTTGATCCACTTGACTGGAAAGTTCTGCCCTGGAGAGTTAGTGCTGTCAGATTCTCTCACCTCAGAAAGCCGCCGCGATCGACGGTGTGGAGTATGAGCGAGAAATTATCTAGTTGTTGCTTCAGGCCTGTCTTAGGTCACATGCAGAAGGCACACATCTGGCTTCCTGTAGGTGCAACCTCGGGACATAAACTTTGACTAATTTTTAAACTATAAATATGTAAGGCTGACACTGAATAAGTTACCTTTTATTCACGTTTTCATAAATTTTCTAGTGCGTTAAAGCCTTTAGTGGAGCTACCATTTTGGACTTTTCAGCTTCTGCTCTTCTTGCAACAATTTCGCTTCCCTTTCCTCCAACAAATGACATTTTAAGAAATTTCTGCGGCGCAGATGCTACCCACGTTACCTCCCGTCTTCTCGCCTACAACCGACGGACCAGCCAGAATTGTTTTGGTAGGGTCACCTACAGAGAGGACCTGGTAGAGATGTCAGGAGGCATTACAGGGTTGCAACACAGATTTTTGCCCCCAGTGGAGCTTTTTCTTGGTATGTATCTCTCCGGTCACTAGCACTCAGGATAACTGTGCTGACCATCGAGAGTGACCTCCTCCGAGATATTTCCCGATTTTTTCCATTTACTGGAGGTCCCTTGGATGGGGGTTGCTTGGAGGTGGCACGCCAGGAGGTAGATACCCACCGTGTCCTAGTTAAAGCAAGAGCTGCACCCTAATTGCTGAGGCTACAGAGATGAGCCCCTTTTACGCATCCGTCTCCAACGTTGCACCCTCTTGAGTGAATAAATCTCTCTCTAGTGAGTGGTATTTTATAATTAAAACTGAAAAGGAACAAATTGATTTCAGGAAGCTATTCCGGAGTGCGGAGATGTTGCCCTACGCTGATCAAATCCAGCACAGCTCCTGGGTGAGAGCCCCGAGCTCTGTACATGTTTGCTTTTGAAAAGTGGCCATCCACCTTATCTTATCAGGCAGCTCACCTTATCAAAGGTAAACATATTTACCACCTCGTTAAAGGTTCTTTGCACCAGCACTTGAAAGCAGTATTTGTGGACAAAAACCTGTCAAAGTCATTGTTTAAGACAGACAGGAGGACATTATGGCAAACTTTGGAGGTTTCAGTCTGTCGATAGTGGAGCAGCAAAGTAATTCAATACATTATGCATAGTTGAGATGGCCTCATTGGTGTTTCCTTCTTGTGTTTTGTGGTTACTGAATTTTGCTGATGTGTGTGCCGGAGCTGACAAGGTAGACCAAATGAATGGACAAATGCCAAAAAAACAATTATGTTTATTAATGTACATTGATTGCTTGTTTAGGGTATAAAACAAATTAAAAAATACATTAGTATTTAAACCTTCTTTTTATAGCTGGCCTAATGACTACACGTAATATAGTGTCTAGTAAAGGACAATCTACAGTACCTATAACTCCTGGCATTATTGTCATATTATTTGACTTGGATTTAAAAGGATGGTTCTCTTGTCATTTCTGTAAATGACAATCTGTATTTTTTTTAATATATAGGCCTGAAGTCCACTCGTTAAGGCCAGAATCAGCTCTTCTTTTTTACTTTAAACCCAATACCGACCTCAGCTGCAAGCTTTGCCCGGTTTTGTGCTACTCACCCACCCACCCTTGGCCCCAGTGGAAAGCATGGTGGGGTCCTGGCAGGACGGGGAGATAACTTGCCCCAAACCCAACACCTTCCTGCCACTCTGCTTTCCTCATGAAATACAACTCCGCAAGGAGATGAGGCAAGACCAAACCTTTGCCCGTATTTGCTGCTTTTGTCCCCATTTCCACTATCCCCTAAAGTGTCCAGGAGGCACAAGGTTGCCAGCAGTTTGAGCCCTTCGGAGGAGGAGAGGCACATGCTTGGTCTTCTCCGTCTTCACCCCATTCCGATGTACATACCCAAGACCCACCACAAAATGACCATCAAAACGCAGCATTTAATGGGGGGCTGACTGACACACAGGAGAGGACTCGGGGTTTACATCCCAGTATTTTTTATGGCGCAAGAAGTTGCTAAATAATTTTACAGTATCTCTTTTAAGTCTGGGCAAGAAAGTTATAGCACTTTAAGTTGAGGGCAACATCATTCAGTAGGGTCTTAGAAGTACTGCCAAATAGCAAAGTGAAAGCCATAAAGTAAACATGACTTAGCGACACCTGGACCTTTCAGGTTTTATAGCAATTGTTTATAATGTTGGACTGGCCTCTAAAATATGTCTGCAGAAACGATGCCGGAGCTTTATTTTACCTAACTGGCTCACTTTTTATGTTCTACCCAGGTTCTACCCTTCATTATTTGCACTTACTTAAGGAGTCCTGCTTTCTTCCCTTGCTCTTTTACTTGGCTTTTTATTCACTAGCTGAGGCGGTGACGTAGATTTAGCAGCACAGTTTCCACATTTAACGGGTGTCTTTCAGAGTTCCCCAGCATTATCAGCACATGTGGCTCAGAACATGGCTAAACTGGCTCCAAAAGACATTTTTACCATTTTTGGGGTTCTCTTCTGAAAAGAAAAGCAGAGATGCAGTTGTCTCAAACAGCAGCTAAGATTAAGGAAAAAAAAAAAAAAAGGAATTAATTCCGAATCCACAAAAGTTCCCATAAAATGTTTTTTTTTGCTGCTCTGTTGGAAACTCTTCTCATACAATGCCCCTATAAACCTACCTCAGTACTACCAGGCCCTATTGGAACTAATGGGGCTTGACAGTTCTTCAGTTAAAAATTATACATGAGGGTCACTTTCCCTTAAATTATCTATTGTATGCCAGCTGTTCACAACTACAATGGTCTTACTTTCTTCCCATTGCCTAAAATGGTTAGCTTCACTGCAAAGCTGTCGCGACTCTTACTGTAGATAGTGCCTTTTAAAGGCACTACTTCATCTTAGGCAACACCTTGATGGCACTATGAATTTCAGATAGATTTTTATCAGTTCCAGGGAATGTTTGGAGCATTCGTTTTGCTTGCTTTGTGTCACAGCACTTGAGTTATATCATAATTTCTCATTTGCTGTACAACTTTATTCTATTTTTATGCTTCTGAGTGATGCTGCTTTAAGTGCCCATGAGTGGTACTTCCGGACCATAAGCACTATCAGAGGCAACCTCAGGCAGATAAAACTCCTTGTCTTTTTGTTGGGGAGGGGAGAAAGGGTCATCGTCAAGTGCTGGTTTTTTTTTTTTCTTTTTCCCTCTTGCCTATTAAAACCTAAGCTACCGCAGCTTTTTTTCATAAAGGGAGACTACGCTTGGGTCATGCTTATTTCAGAATCAAAGCCTTCATCCTCAAATGCTTCTCATTACTTGCTAAAGTCTGCAGTGGTCATCTTCGGGCTGTAATTAGAAAGCCTGACAGTTTTAAAGGATGCCTGTAGAAGGAAATGTTCCTCAAAGTTGCGTTTTTTTTTTTTGGTCCTGATTTGAAAATGAAAAGCAACTAACTTTCCTGGTCTGCTTGGTACTTAAATAAACGTGCCACCCTTATTTCCATAGATTAATGAACAGTGGAAAATACGTGGCAAAGGTTTATGCCCATACTCTTCCCCGCCTTACCAGGGGCATTCTTTTTAATTATAAGATAAGTGTGATTTAGTAGTTATTTTTGCAACCTGGCAGAGCTACCGCGTCTGTAGTGTTGTTTGATTTTTAGTGTACGCTGGCTTTGCGATGACCCACGCTTCCCATACCTCTGAGCAATTAAGAAGCCTATAGCAACACAACGAGTTGCAGTCGAAACCTGGCGCAGCTGCATATTGATGCTTATCATTAATTTATTTAAAAACCCGGCCACTGCTCCACAGGCTGCGGCAGCTGGACAAGATCCCATATTGGTTGCAGTTACACGTTTCTCCCGCTCCATTATGCGATCTTTCAGGGGTTGGGTGCATTAATATGCAACTGTTCTGTTTTCTTTCAGCTGGCTTGTAAACTCTTTAACCAGTCGAACAGAGTTTGCAATTGTTGCGGGGTTGAGTGGGTGGATAGGAGCTGGGGCTTGCAGCCTTGTCCAGTTGTAGATAGAATAAAATTGACAATGATGCAATGGAGCTGGCATCTGGACAACTCCGTGGGATGAATGGCACTGCTCTCGCGGTCCCTCCGGTGGTTGTACGCCTTGTAATAGCTAGCGTAGGAAGGGTGGTGAAAATTGATATGCACTATTACTACGTGTATAAAACTTAACACTGGGGCCATAGCACAGGTGGGGGGTTCCTGTTTATTGATTTTTATTACTCGGTTAGAACATACGGCTAATGCTTTTATACTCCAGGAGCTCTGGGAGTGCTCACCTCAGGTAATAAACCTCTTCGTACTTTGCAGTAGTTCACAATTTACATGTGAGCTTACATTACGCTATACAAAGCCATCCCTCTCCCTTTTGTAATAGGCGGCTGAAAGGGACAAGAAAGCAACTTGCAGCGTTTATTTTGAATTTTGAAAACTATCCGTTCCTGCGATGGAAATGGTCCCTTATTCTAATTACTCATATTTCCAAGAAAATTAGTCACACAAACTTATGTTATGTGTTGTCTCAGAGGTTGAAAGCAAATTAGGTTTCCAATAAGACAGTACATCAAACAAAGTAGCATGTTCTTGATGCAGATGACTTTTTTTTTAGAATTATGGTTGGACACTTTTGGCAGACAGATTGTCTTTTACTCTATCAAAATGACAGTTTCTTTTGTAACTGCTACATTCATAATTAGAAGGAGAGAAGCAATCTGCCCAATTTAATATACTAAAAGAAGTTTAGTGTCTTGTGCTAGTGATTTCATTATTTTTAAATATGAATTAATTGTCTTAAAATAATATTGTTAGAAGTATAAC
Organism: Haliaeetus leucocephalus; assembly: GCF_000737465.1. Lineage (NCBI taxonomy): Eukaryota > Metazoa > Chordata > Aves > Accipitriformes > Accipitridae > Haliaeetus > Haliaeetus leucocephalus. The sequence continues at coordinate 6,540,167 of NW_010972887.1, read as the reverse complement.
TAGTAGGATTATGGAGCTAATTCTCTTCTTTTTTAAAAAAATAATCAAAGCTTCTATTAACACACTTCAGGCTAGATTAGGATTTTAGGTTTATATCAGGTGTTCGGTTTGAAGATTCAGGGGAACAGGCTGGAGACGGGGGAAGTGAATCCTTAATGTGAAATTCCTCTGTACAAAACCCAGGCCCTCCCAGGTTTACTGTAAGCTTGCAAAGCTTAACTCAGCGTAATGAATGAGGAGAACTAGATGGTTTAGCAGCCTGGGAATAGAAGAAAAGGCCTTTCACCTCGGGTTCGTGTGGTTTCCTCGGGGAGCTCGGTGCCAAATGGGCTGCCGCTTTATTTTTTGGGTGGTTGTTAGAGGAGTTTCACACGCAGTCCCTGAGCTTGCTTTGTTCCTGGTGTTGATATAATGGTTATTCTAGGGCCCCGAAATTGCACAGGTTTGCAAACGCAAGGCCTCCAGTCCCCATCGAAATTTGCAGGTGTAAGACATAAGTCAGCAAAAAAAGGCCTTCAAAAACTGATTTATACTTTGTTCAGAAACAATATTAACCTTGAAAGTTTAACTTTCTCCCATGAAATACCATCCCGACATAGGCTGTACTTTGTATTTCATTAAAAGAGTGAGTAACTTTAAATTTCAAGTTCTTTTTTTGTGAAAAATTCATGTTATCTTTTCACCTCGAGGTAGGCAACAGCTGAAATCTGAACCCACTCAGCGGCAACAAAAGGATGTTCATATCTCAAAGCAACGAGCTGAGGGTTTCGGGCAGGCACCTGGCACAGGAGGGAGCACATTCTCGGAGATAACTGGTGTATCTTTTGGCACATTAATTAGAGGATGAGGCCGTCCTGCCTGGCCAGGTAGGAGACTGGCCAGCAAGGGAATTGGGGAGAGAAAGGAGAGTTTCTTTCCCCTGGTAATGGAGAGGTGCTGGAGCACCCTGGGGCACCCACGCTTTGCTGCAGGGGAGGCTGTGGCTGGGGTGCCACTATTAATACTGCTTTTAAAAACCAGAAAAGACAGAAGGTCGAAAGAAAGGGAAACTACTTGAAGGCTTGAGGTCTGTAGCCTTATTCCACATCCCTTATTTTGCCTCTTAACCATGGGCAATGCCTCTGATGTTTACATACTTAAAACAACAAAAAGAATGCATTTTTAACCGAGATGTTTTCTCTGTCAGGAGGTCCCTCCTCTTGCTGCTTTTCCTTTTTCCTTGATATCAGCCAAGCCCTTGCCCTTTGCCATCAGCTCCATAGGAAAACAGCTGCAGAAAGCCTTTTCCCAACCGGAATAAAATCATTATGACACAGCAAACCCAAACATGACGTGTGGTTTCAACAGCCTCTTATGCCCAGCTCTGCATTTCCTTTTGGCTGCGAGGATAAGGTTGGGGACCAGCCTAATAAGAACATTTCAGCTGACCGTGAGGCACATGCAGATAGGAGAAACTTTGAGCCATTTTAAGCTCAAAGTCTGGTGGGAAGCAGGCTCTGGAGGTGGTGTTACTCCACGTGCACACACACACATGCTGGCAGCCAGGAGTTTCTCATGTGCCCGGCAACAAAAAATCTGCTGAAAGAGCATCAGTTTCAAGACCAACTGGGGTATTTCTAGTGCTGCAAGGTGTGAATTTTGCCCCTTTTTTTTTTTTTTTGCATCAATCAGGATATATTGAGGGAGACACCTGGTAGGAAAAAAAAAGGGGGGGGGGAAATAGGCCACGGGCACCCTGTGCTCGATGGAGGGGCAGCCAGAGGAGCACGGCTTATTTCTTGCTTCCCTTCTTCAGGTGTTTCGCGGGGGAGTAGGAAACTGCAGGTGAAGACCGCTGGGGGAAACCCTGCACAGGGACATAGCCGGGGCTGACCTCCCCTCTTCCTCCTCCTCCTCCTCCCCTTGGCACCTCCCATTCGCTCCCGACACAAGTGCGGGACTGCGCTGCAGATGTGAACGCCGGTGCCGGGATGAGCTTGGCCAGAGGAGGGATGCGTGCGGTGATTCATTTGGTGTATTACTGCCCTTCTCTTGAGGAAGGCGAGTGATAAAAGGCTCCCAGGCATTTAGGGGACTCTATCCCTGCAAAACCCAAGGACAACACCATGGGCGTGCAGAAGGCATCTCTCCAGCCCTGGGACATCGTCCCTGCCGTGTTTTGAAGGCTCACGCCGAACAATGGAGGCTTTAAAGCCGGTTAGAAAGGACAATCAGATAGTTTTTCCCTAACAGAAAATGCTGGTGGTTTAGATATATGGGTCACTGCTAACTCTCCCTCTAATACTTTCTGCTCAATACATACCAAAGGGGAGAGCAGTCCGAGGCATGTCTGTCCTTGGGACGAAGCCAAATGTTCATTTCAGTAATGCTATTTACTGGGAGACATCTTGATTAACGGAGCTTAATACTATGTGAAATCGCTACCAGTTATCTAGTTCTAGTAATACCTATGCTGTTGGCATTTTCTTTCTGATTTTTTTTTTAAAGCGTTTCTCCCCATAACCACCCGCTCCCATGGGGCATCGTGCCCTTCCCCAAGACACCGGCTGGGGTGGGCTCTGGCTGCATCCCACGCACTTTGCGAGCATATCGTGGCTGATGTGCCGGCACGCATCGAAACCTGCCCTGGGGTCGATCGGACCCTGACTCAGAGGGCTGTTCTTACCTGTCTTTAAAGCAGATACATGCAAAAATTTATCTCGGGAGTTTCACTTCTACTGTGTAATGCGGGAAAGGGTGAAGTAGCCCGGGTACTTTTTCATTTCTCATCGGCACAAAGCTGCTCGGCTATGAGTTAGACGCCGTACTCATTTCTGTAAATGCAGAAGCTGGTGGTGGTGGTGCAGTTTTTCACACAGCTTCTTCAGTGACCCCTAACATCTGCCTAACCCTTAAGCATACACAAACCATTTCTGACTTGGGTTAGAGGGTAGAGGGATATTTTTGCCGTGCTCTTTTGGAAAGCATGTTTGTTGTAGCTCTAGGCCAATATTTTTTTTTCCTAAGCATTTTCACCTAGTGGATTTATGTACTCTAAGCATCTCTCTGGTCATCTTTTTCCAGCGAACAATACTGGATTTCCTCTCAATATTGAATGCATCCGAGGTTGGCTCTTTTATCACTCCTTTTCTTCGTGGTGTCTCAGAGTTTCGGAGTCTTCCTCCTTTGTTTCAGAAAGGAGCAGCGCTGAAAGCATTTCCACCTGGATGTTTAAATTATTTAAGTTGCAGGAATCAGACCTTTTCCCTCCTGAGTAGTTGTGGGTTTTAAAGGCTAAAATTGCTTCATCATGCCAAAGTGAAAGTATGCATAAATTATTTAGTTAAACCTGAGAAAATACAGACTTTTCTCAGTGATCTTTCAAGGGCTGCCTACTTAAATTTCAGAAGAATGGGCAGGGGTTTCTCTCTCTCTCTCCTCTTTCTTTCTCTTGAAAAATATTTTAAGTACCTATTCAGCCTTTTCTGAGATAAAGCTGTGACCAAAAATTGGAGGGCTGGGTTTTGAGCAAGTGTTTATAATAGAAAGGAAAATGCTGTAGAAATCCTAAGTACCCCTACTTCATCACGAACCTATGAATTCTCTCACCAGAACAGGTAACAGGCGGTCGTCCCAGTTCCCAATGCCAAGCAGAGGTTTGTGTCAGCATTTCCACGGTGGCCTCTGTTTATCCAGAGTTTATAGCTTGACTGTAAAAATACAGAGAAGCAATTTATTTATTTTTTTAACTGACTTTCAGGGGTTTTTTTTATTAATTTTGGGCCAGTTTGTGGTATTCTTGGCACTCCACAGAACAGCAGTGCGGGCAGTAAGGCTACCTAAAGGGTCAGGTAGCGCTCCTCCTGTAGCGGAATCCGTCCCTTTTTATTTTTAAGGTATAATGCTGCTGGTATTGAAGTTAATGAGAAAGCTCCCCTGGGCTACAGTGGAGCAGGAGCGGTTTTTAAACCTTCTCCAGGCCACCAGAAGGACCCACCAGCACGGGACCTGGTTCTGTCAACACGGCAGAGTTTACAGGACTCGTCCCCTGTGTAAAGAAACCTGATCTTTCCCCAGCTGATGTCAATATTTCTGTCACTGACTGTGGGATCTAGATTAGGGTCAGATATAAGGATGTAAAAGAGAGGGGGAAAGAAACAACACATTTCCCCCGTGAAGGCAGTTATTTGTTTTACAGTGTTTTTCAGTATAGTCTGTCTCTCAGGTTGTGTGTGGCAGTGGGAAGGGGAAAGAGTGAAAAATACTCTTAAAAAGAAATCCAGACCCTGCTCCGTGGCTGATGCTAGAGGGAAGTCCATTGCAAATTGTGAGGAGTTATCAGAGGGATAAGACTGCTGCAGGATCCATTCCTTCATTTTGCAAACAATTAATTTGGCCTTGTTAAAATTAAAATCATAAAAAAAAATAAAATAAAGAAATGCTCTGAACTAAAAGCTGTGGTTTGGAGGAGGTGGCCAGCGGGGAGGGCAGCCAGCCCCTTGCCCTTTGGTTGGAGTTGGGGACGCGGCTGGGAGCTGGAGGGCGAAGTGTCAGGACTCCAACGGGGTCCATCAGCCCGTGATTCATTACGCGAGAGACACCGACCCCGTGCATGGCAGCGACTTCGCGTTTAGGGGATTGTGGCATGCCCTGCGATGAATATGTATTTTCAGAATGAATGTATACACCAAAATCCCTTCAGTTTTTAGTCAATGGAGCCCTTACAATCAATCAGGTAGATGATACCATATGTGCAAAACCAATAGAGATCACAAAAATACATATTTATCCAAGCTGGTCCTTCAAGCTGTTGTGGTAAGTCAGATAAATTTTGCATGTTTTCAAAACTGGAGCAGTGAGGAGCAGAAATCTGGAAAGGATGTTAGGAGTTATTTCCTAATACAAATCCTGCTTAACTGCTAGAAACCCTTCAGAGTTTCTTCTACCAACTCCCATCTACTTTCATCAACAGTTTGGGGGGTTTACCTCTTTTGTATGTTAAGGGGAAAAGGAGCACACCAGAAAAAAGAGGCTTGGGAGAAATAACTTTTGTGGCTGCAGTTCAGCAAGAGAGTGGAGACATGAGCCTTCTCGTGCAAGCAGGGAAATAAATTGTTAAAAATCACAGTGTGAGATGGGGAATCAGCTGTAGCTGCAAATCTCATTGCTTTGGTTTAGTTTCTGCCACAACCTGCACATTAGCATTTTCTCTCTCTGAATTATTGTGAAGATTTGTATTATATGTAATTACAATACAAAGAGGCTCTGCCAGATAAAGCTATTTGCTGAAGTACTGTTTTCAAAAAACACAGAGTCCTTTCACACTTTAACTTACACCTTTTCATTACCTGCTAATAAAAGTACAGTGGATAGATTTGCCTAAACATGTCTTGCTAAGAACATTAACCCCACGGGTAACTCTGGCCTTTTGAGATACAAGCTTTCAATTTTAATAATGTCTCCTTAAAAAAAAAAAAGTCCAGTATAGATACCAAACTATTTTTGCTCCTTTTTGCCAATGTTGTAAGCATCCTTGTACCATAGATAACAGAGTTAAGTATAGAAAATGCATTGTGGCCAGGCTCCCAGATTCACTACTGCCATGTGAATTATAAATCTTACAAACAGGGGTGATACATCATTTTTTATTAAACTTATAACATGACTGCTGCACAAATAGTGTTTACATAGAAGGGTATACATTTAATTTACTCTCTGGGAACATTTCTAAAGAATATAAATTGCATTTTGAAAGCTTCCTTCTCCAATAAAGTTCATCAATTTTTTTTTCCCCTTTTTTTGGCATTTTAATTGGAGGATCCAAACCGCGCGTCCTTACTCAAAGTATCAAAGACCAAATATCTGTTGTATGGTTATAAAATCAACTCTAATTTTCTTCCTATGAAGTACCAGATAATCAGCTTGTAAATTTTACCTACATTACTGTGGGAATGCGGAGCTATAAATTCAAAACAGTATGCAGGTTGGTGAAAATTGAGGTCTAGGCAGCAATGCATGTCCATAAACTTTTCTCAGGTTATTGGAATAGAACAAATCAAAAGCTGTTCCTGGCTGTATGATATTCTCTTTTGATAGACCGGGCTGCTTGTTGTTAGCAATCCAAGTGCAGAGGTTAGTCAGAGCAGAATGTAATTTCTAGCAATCTGACAGACCTGCGGATTGAAGCGGCAGGTTTTCCCTTCCGATTTCAGGGAATTGCTTCTTACTGTGACAAATGATTAGCTGTTATCTCGGACTGAATTTGATTTCTACAAGCAGCTGAGTCAGGTAACTTTGCAGTATTTGAGGGGGTTTTACAGGAAATGAAATCAGCTCCCTAGTCACATGCAGACCAAATGAAATCTTCCCGTTGGGGTAAAAATTGTGCTTTTGGTTAACTACAGGCAGGTTTACCAAATGGACCTCTATATATTGATGGTTTGATGGATTTTATTGGTTTTAGCGTCCCAGCCAAACCCGCGCTCCGCTAATGCTGAGTGCTGGTGTGGATGGAGGGTGTTGAGGGTAAAGTTAAAGCCGGCGGTGCCAGATGTGCACCGCGAACAAAGGTACCCAGGGTGATGTGGCATCAACTACGGTTACTAAATTTGGCTCCGCATTGTTTCCACACAAGGGAGTGAATGGTGATGTTAATCAGATTAGACTCATTAAGGGGAAAAAAAAACCCAACAAAAAAACCCCAACCCTCACCCTTCACACAACGCC
>NW_010972887.1:6525962-6528462 GCF_000737465.1 Haliaeetus leucocephalus | reverse complement strand
CACTTTAACAAAATGTGTTACTCTCACACTGGCTAAAACTCTATTTTCCTGAGGAAGGACTATTGAAGTACAGAAGTATTTAGCCGGGAAGGGTTGGGTTAATACATGTAATTTCTTTTCTTTCACTGGACTTCCTTTTGCCAACTTTACCTTGTATAAATAATTTTGCCTGTGAGAGTCTTTACATGGAATGCAGATTGACTATTACTTCCTGAATAGATTTAAATTTAACACCAATTTAGTCACTGTAGTATTCCTATATTGGAAATAACAGCTTCCATAGGACTTCTACAAAGTGCCAGAAATATGATCTCATATGTGGAAACAAATTTAAATGTGTTTTCTTTTACATGTTTTCTTTTTGTATATTTTTCCCACCTATGTTTCCCTTGTTTCCCAAATTCTCTACTCTGCTCCAGGGCTGTGAGAAATCTGGGAAATTACCCACTGAAAAAAGCTAGCTTTTAATAAGAATTGCCGGTCTCACAAGCGTTTTTATGTTAAAGCTTATTTTTTTAAAAAAGCAGGCTATTTCTCCTTCCCAAATACCAGATGCTTTTAAGATAAAGCTGGGCTGTCCCGTTCATAATTTCTGAACTGAAACGTGAATGCCAATAACAAAGAGAGGTTTGATCAGGAGTCTGGAAATCATTTATTTAGCTTGGATGGTGCAAAAGTGATTGGCTCCTGCTTTGGGAAGTGGCATTTCCCACGAGCGGCTGGAAGGGGCTCGGGGAGGACCGCGGCTCCTCGCTTTGTCCTCTCCTTTCCGTGGGGACGTGGAGGGCCAGGTCTTGGCTTTGAGATGAGTCAGCTCACGTGGAAGGGCAACGTGGAGTTGCCACCCCCTTGTCCCCGAGGCAGAGCCGGAGAAAACCATCCCTTGTACAGCAGAAGCACTACGGGGAGGGGACTAACAGTGACTTTCCCTGTTCTCCCCTACAAGACCATGCTAACGTAAGGCTTAATCTTTGTTTCCTCTTTTCTTACTCAAAGAACCAAAATCGAATAAAATAAATAATAAAAAAAAAGGCCCACCTCAGAATGAGATCATAGCTCAATGCATTATGGTTTGGATGCAAATGTACATTTTCAGTGGGTTCCTTGGCTCATATGTCAGGCACTATTGGAATTTTTTTAGTTATTTGGCAGTTGAATAGTATGGTTTCCAACTTCTTCTTCATCAGCTTTTGAGGCAAACAGAAAAGAGCTAATAATACACTTCAGTTTGCTCTCCAGGCTTGGAAAGCTAGCAACCAACTTGCTGTAACTCTAATACTCCGTCTCTAGCCTGCCTCCTGCTTTTTGTGGTCGGAAATCTCTGTAGGTACAGCCAAAGACCACCCTCCACAGGCGGGCAATGCCTTGCCCTCTCCCTGGCAGAAAGAAAAACCACTGTAGGTCGACGAGGTGACACACCTCACCGCAAATACCGCCTTTTATTCAGCTTTCTGCAGCGCTTTGCTTGATGCTCTTCTAGGTAGGGTACCCCTTGCCTGCTTACCTGTCTCCCAAAGTGCCGAAGGAAAGCGGAGCGGTTTTTAGCCGTCCGTTGGGTCGCAGCCCGACTTCCACTTGCTCGTGCCGCGGATACCTGTGGCGTGTGGCCGCTGCAGTTGGTTGCAGGCTGGGCGCGCGCCAGGGTCGAAGAAAGATGCAGCCCCCGAGCAGCTGAGCTCCTGCTCTGCCCTCGGGGAGGGGTGTCGGGGCTGAACGGGAAAATCCCTTCCTGAAAAGGGGTTTGTTTTATCCTAGTTCCTACGGGATTATTTTTTTTTTTTGCTGGGAGTTTTATCGGTGGAGTTTGTACTAATAATGCTAAATGCTTTACAAGCTGCTTAGAAGTTTTCCTGATGGCTCTTGTGCTCCAACTCACGATGCTCCATGGCTCTCAAACTCACCTGCCAAGCGCGTACCACCGAGGGCTGTGCTGGGTGAAAAAGAAGGACATTGATTAGCAGATTTTCTGTCTGATAGTTTGGTTTGCTGCCTTTTCCCTTCTGTGGCTCCCCTCACAGTGTTCATGCTTCTTGGGTCACCTTCTTCCATGAGTTTCATTATCCCATAGGAAGCAGCGAAGCCCTGAGGGTGCAAAGTGAAACAGTTCAGACACTGGCAAAGGGGTAACTTGAAGACACAAGAAGAGCAGAGCATGGCCCGTAAGAGAAAATTCTGAAGGTCTGTAGAAGTAGGAATATTTGAAGGGGCTATAAACTCCTCACCCTTTCTTCGGCCTTCCTGCCATAGTGGTGTCCTCTGCACCATCACAGCCCATATTACCCAAAAACTTGTGTGACGTAGGAGGATCTCCATAGCTATTTGACTTTGTCAGTGGCCTGTCGTACCATTAAGGGGAGATGCTGTTTGCTGAGACCTGAGGTACTCCAGAGTTGCAATCAGCCCGTCGTGTTAGCAGACAGGCTTGTAGAGTAGCGAAACAGGATTATCTCCAATGGAGCAAAGACTGAATTGGCTGGTTGTAATGTGGCAGCAGGAGAAG
>NW_010972887.1:6510962-6515962 GCF_000737465.1 Haliaeetus leucocephalus | reverse complement strand
ATGCTAGTCATTTGTTTTGTTAGGAATAGATCAGATACCGTGGCACTTGTTTCTAGTATGTACTTCCCACTTGGAGAAATTACTGCTGCGGCTGAAGTTTTGCAGTAATAGGGATTTATCCTGTACATTGAAAGACACTTGTCTCTGGTGCCATTTGCGTTCATTTACAAAGGATCTTTCCATTCTCTTTAGGTAACCAAGGTGCTACTTTTGTATAAAAAGTGTGTTATGTGACATTTTGTAACTCCTCCCGGCAGTTGTGTGGATGTTAAGACCTGGGTGCTCAATGGTGCACCAGTTGAATGACGTCTGTAAATATAGATTTACATAGCATATAATGACAGCTTTGAAGAATAAGTCTTATTTGACAGTCTTAGGGGATTTCAGGAAACATTTCTTTGGATTTTTTTTAAATAATAAAATCTTCAACCTACGATATTTGGGTAGTTCTACCTTTCCTCCCACCTGCCTATCTAATAGACATTAGATATGCAGAAACTCTTTCTGCCATTGTGTTAACAGTGGATTTGACTTCCTCTTGTTTGAGAAGGAAGGATGAGTTGACTCATTTGATGAGAACATACAGACTGCTCATCCACAACCACTCAGCCACCATCCCAGTCATTCTTGACCAGAAAAAAAACCCAACAAACTGCTTTCTTGATTTAGATTTATTTGGCAGGAGTAAGAGTTGATTTTTTTCTTTACTTGTATTTTTTCTACAAAATACATCCTACGTGAATAACCTTAGGAAAATTTTATTTTTACCTCTGAAGTCTGCTAGCTGGGGGCTCTCCTCCCAGGTACTGCTACCTCCCTCGTAACAGTGGGAACCTGACAAATTCTTCTACCCAACACAGCCCACAGCTGGAGGAGAATTATTCTGCTGGCAATTATAAACTTAAACTCTTCCAAGGAGACAGTGGGAAAGCTGGGTTCCTAAGAAATAATCATGTTCAGCTGTTGTAGCTCTGCCTGGGTGTGACAGCATTGTGCAAACTGTATTTCAGGCCCTTCATAGCAAAATAGCAAGTTCTCAACAGGCTGATAGACACGTAAGGTGGAAAAACCACAATTTACTATCTTCCAGAAACTGCCATGCCCATACATTTCAACAGAAATTATCCTTTGCTGGACAAGTTATACTATAGCGAGACTACCACTTTTCTCAGGACTCTTCAAGAACGTGAGATTGTATTCCTGAAAAAGTTATATGCAAAAATGCGTAGGCCTCAGAAAACATGTTTTTCTTTAGTTAAGAACCTTTTCTTTCTACATAAAAGCTAAAAACAATAATGAAAATAATAAAAGTATCTTTGGGACAAAAGATAATAGACAATGATATACGGTTCCAGCTCCTCTTTCATCTCCTCTGTCCCTCATCAGCAGTTACTGCACTGAGGAAGGAGAACTATCAGACTTGGAACTGTTCTAGTCCAGCAAAAGCTTTGATTTCCCCCCCGCATCCCCACTGCTACAATTCTTAAGCATACTGCATAGGAGTTATCGCTACTGTTTGCAAACAGCCAGGAAAAGGAAGGGGGATAAAATATTCACCTCCAAAGTCAACACCGAATGAAGCTATGCATCTATATTTCTCTTTCAAGGACATCATCAAAACTTGTGGAGGCAATGCCGTCCACTGCAAACCATGAGGCTGTATAGATTTTAAGGCAATAAAGCTAAAGTAACTGTCAGTCTCCAAACTGAAACATGGTAGCCTTTTTAACTAAAGAGAAAGTTATTTTTTCTTTTCTGAAGAGGCTTCTTCTTCAAAGACCTTATTGATGGGAAGGTAGAAGGAAACCTGACATAATTTTGGATTCTTCCCAGCCTACCTTCAGGCATCTCTTTCTACTGCTTCTTTCATGGAGGCACTCAAGTCTTAGTGTGACAATTTAAAAAATATGAAGCCTCTGGGCTATTATGAATTTCTGTCCCCAGAGAGAAACACAGCACAAATCTGACAGGCTAGAAGACTCAGAGGAATGGTCTATTTTCTATTATTTTGAGACTGTCGGCTTGAGACTGAAGGTGATATTGTTGGGGGTGAAACCCACATCAGTTTTTATGAGGGGTAACTCCTAAGTGCACTGGAGTACTTGTGGGGATTTCAGAAATACAGGGAAACGAGGAAAGAGGTGTAAGGGCAAGAGTGAGAAATAAGAAAGAGAGAGGTGATGGAGGATATGTTGGCAGATGTCAATGGACAGCTTGGGTGATTCTGTGGATGACATGTGTTTTCCAGACAGAACAATGGCATCCAAACTGCTAATCAGAACACAGGGTTGGCTTCGTCTCTCCGCTGTAAATCTTGCATTCTTCTGTCTTTTCTGTTGCCAGATTTTTCAGTCGGTCAGTAGAAAAAGTGGACCAAATTCTGTAGTTATCTGGAGCTTTTTTATTGAAGTCAATGAAGTGGTTTAAAATCACTGTGAAAGTAAAAGGAAGGTAATATAGTCAAAATGCAGATATGAAAATACCGGTGATTTCTCCTATATAAGGCCCAAATGAATGTTGCGAACTAGGGACTCTGCAGCCAGATCCATTCTGTTTTCTGGTTGCACAACATCTAGAACATGGGAACAAACACATGGGTTTTGAAAAGTGAAAAAGATTATTTTAGGCCTATTCATTTGGAGCCGGACTCAAATTGAAATAAATGGCCTTAAACATAGGAGAGTCCCTCAGTAGACCTCACAACTGTTCTTCATCCATCTTTTCTTGTTCACTTGTCTCTTCAGTCCTCAAAAAGATTAGACTATTCTTTTATTTTTAAACCGTATCAGTAGGATAACTCTGAGAATAGTCCTGTTCTCTATGTTTAAAGAAAGAGAAAAGCAGATTTTGGACAGGGAAAGAGAAGTGTGAATGTGTTAAGCTGCACTATTATGGAATTTTCTTCCGCTGTTTGATTCCTCATAAGATAATGTCATTGTAATTTCTTAAGACTTACAAGATGTGTCCCTAAATACTTAAAAATCATCAAAATCAGATCAAGGATATAGTTAAGCAACAAAACCATCTTCTTGAACATCATGAACATTGGAATCATACCAATTCCATACCCATTTCAAGCAAAAAACTGAAGGTATATTGTCTTCCTCCAGGCTATGCTTTTGTTTCTCCTGTGAACAAGCTCTATAATCTACCAGGAGAAAAGGCTATCTTGAAGGATAAATAAATAATCAATTATTTATATTTCTAAAAGCTTTCAGCTGTGCTCTTAATGCTGTGCAACCATTTAAAAGTACGTATTCAGCAGAGAAATTCCAGTCTGGGAACCTAGTATATGTGATCTAATCAACACCCTCAAGATTCATAGGAAGACAAATCTGCTCCTGGTCATCACTCCAGTACGGAGGCAGCCATAAGCATAGCAGAGACTGGTTTACCACACAGTTGCCAAAACTAATGTCTCCCAGTCAAGATAGATAAACCTTGATGAATCCCATTGTCATTAGCAGGAACAAGGAAACGAATCCTTCCTGAGAAGAGAAGCCAAGAGAGAGCCAAGAGCCTCACCAATGTGTAGCGTATCTCATGTGACGGCGCGATGTGGGTGATGGCCTCAGGACTCTAGCTAAAAACATAAATAGGAAAAAAAAAATGAAGTAATTTGCCTACATGATATAGGAGCGTTCCTTGTTATTGGAGTTCAAAATAGTATCACAGTTTCTTGTTGAAGTCTGTAGTGGGTTTGTTATTGGGGTTCAAGATAGTATCACAATCTCTTGTTGAAGTCTGTAGTGGGTTTAACTATTTTAACTAAACGCGTATGACAAAGCACTTCTGTGTAAAGGCAACCTGGCAGGGTAAGACATAGGCCTGAGCATCAGCTTTTAGGCTTCAGAACTAAGCTATCCTTGAGGTCTGCATTTCAGATTTCTCTATTTTTGCTCCATTCTAATATCACATCTTAAGGACAGTTGAAGTCTTGTCTGTTGGCGAAATTTTGTCCTTTAAACCCTAAGTCTCCTTATTTGTGGAGTTTACGTGTTGATGGTACATCCTATTAGAATCGCCGTTCCCATACCAATTATGGTCGCCTGAGAAATTTCTAAAATTAAATGTATTTTTATTATCAATGTACCTTCCCTGAGAGCAGTGTTTATTCTGGTGGGAAAAGAGTGGGTGTACCCTAAACTTCCTGTCATATCACTTGTATCGTCCTCATTTCTCTTAGGATGAGACACTCATTAGCAATAGAACAGAGGAGATACCAATCACGCACACACAAAAAGCAGGTAGGGCCTTTTCTGTTTAGAGCCTGCAGATGACAAAAGCAAGGAAATGCAAGGGTAATGCTATTACTTCATTCTTAGATCATATCATTTATACTTAATGTGCTGCACAGTGTTGTAAGCATTACAGTATTTTGTTATCTACTGAGTAAGAAAGCATAAAACCCCCAAACCTCTCTTATCAATATGCAGAATTTGCCCACATGTAAGTCTTTTTGCCCTAAATCCTTTGCACTCACCAAGCCGGAGTACGTGGTCATGGCCTGGGAATGTCCAAGAACCAGTTGGAAGAAACCAGTTTCTTCTTTCCTGTTTCCAGGCTTGGCCAGGCTGCTCCTAAGGCTTTTCCCATGGTTTCTCCTCCGGTCATCCCACTGGCCACTCCTGACCGGGGCTGTCTGCACATAGACAGGTCATAACGAGCGTGCCATTCGTCATGTGGAGATGAAGCAGGGTTTTCATCATCCATCGAGAAGAAGGGCATATTTTTGTACTTAAGTGAACACTTTCATTTTCAGCTCCCTTGGCGAATTAATCGCCACCTTTGAGCAACCACTTACTCTTAAGTTACAGAAAAACCGGGGAGCGATATGACCAGTGACCTGACCGTCTAGCACACCTGAATTGGCTGGGCATTTCTCAAAAGGTTAGCTCCAATGCCTTGGCCAAGGCTGTGCAGAATGGGCCAGAGCGGGAGGAAACCAGCCATCGCCATCCCGTGGCACGACACACGCTGCCTTTCCCATCCTTCATCCT